>NW_021868811.1:0-830 GCF_006229205.1 Suricata suricatta | reverse complement strand
CTACTATTATTGTATTATCATCAGCTAGTTCTGATATGAACTGTTTTATGTATTTGGGTTCTTCCAAGTTGGTTGCATAAATATTTGTAATTGTTTTATCTTCTTATTGGATTGTTGCTTTTATTATTATGTAGTATCCTTCTTTTTCTCTTGTCACAGTCTTTGTTTTAAAGTTCATTTTGTCTGGGGTGCCTGGGTGGCTCAGTTGGTTAAGCATCTGACTCTTGATTTTGACTCAGATCATGTCCATGGTGCGGGAGATTGAGCTCCACATCGGGCTCTATGCTGACAGCACAAAGCCTGCTTGGGGTTCTCTCTCTCCCTTTCTCTCTCCTCAATTCTCTCTTTCACTCTAAATAAAGAAAGAAAAAATTTTTAAAGTTTATTCTGTCTGATACAAGTTTTGCTTCTCTGGCTTTCTTTTGATATTCATTTCTGATAAATATTTCAACATCTCACTTTCAATGTGTTTCAGATTTTTAGATCTAAAAATGAGTCTCTTGTAGGCAGCATGCAGGTAGGTCTTGTTCTTTATTCATTCTGTAACCCTGTCTTTTGTTGGAGCATTTGGTCCCTTTCCATTCAAAGTAATTATTGATAGATATGTATTTATTATAATTTATTACTTGTTTTATGGTTGTTTCTGAAGATTTTCTCTGATCCTTTGTTATCTTTCTCTCTTTCATGGTTTGCTGGCTTTCTTTAGTGATATATTTGGATTTCTTTCTCTTTATTTTCATATTTATTAGTGGTTTCTGATTGTGGTTACCATTAGGTTTATATATAACTTCTGGATATAACAGTGTATATTTAGTGGATAGTCATTTGAG
>NW_021868810.1:0-830 GCF_006229205.1 Suricata suricatta | reverse complement strand
GTGAACACTCCGTATTCCTTATTTAATAGGTGTTTACGGTGCACTTTCTGAGCCACAGAGTCATTAGCTCATTTGCTGTCCCAACAGCCGTCAGAGGGCGATGCTCCTATGAGCCTCATTTTACATGGGGCGTAGACATGTCAGGTAATGCGCCCAGGGTCACCGGGAAGAGGAGGAGGCAGGATCGAAAGCAAGGTCCCTGCTGGCCGCACTAGACGTCCGGCGTGAGCGGCCGGGCGGGGGCGGCCCTGGTGAGGGAGCCGGGGCCTGCGGGAGGCGGGGCAGGTCCGGGTGCTCTGGGCAGGAACTCGGGTTTGGTTTTGGACCCATGGAGTCCGGGGTGTCTGGAATGCCCAGAGGGCAGGTGGACATGTAGGGGCGTATGCATAGGACACCTCCAGCATCCAGAGACGTCCTGCTGCAGCCGCCGTTGTGTCCCCAGCATGCAGGCTGTGGTGCAGCCGAAAAGACCGCCGAGGGCCCTGCAGAGAGTGAGGGGGAGGGTCCAGGCCCTGGGCCGGGGGTGGGGGAGGGCCCACGGGGCCAAGAACCAGCCACGGAGAGGCAGGCGACAGCGGTGTCCAGGGGAGGAGAGGCCAGCAGGGACGTGCTGGCTGGGGACGGGGACCAGGCCAAGAAGGACATGATGGTGTCTGTTAAATTAGGCCACAGCCGGCCTGGTGGCCTGGCCCAGCACAGCCTGAGGTGCGCCCAGGCTTTGGGGCGGACGTGGGGGAGCGTGGCCAGAGCAAGGGCTCCAGGGTCAAAGACGGGTTTGTTTGCCCCTCCTCCCACCAGTGAGGGAGACCTGACCCTGGGGGGGGCGGGGC
>NW_021868809.1:0-830 GCF_006229205.1 Suricata suricatta | reverse complement strand
GTGATATGCACAAAGTTGGGTTTGTTCTGTATTGTTTTGTTTTACAGTGTGTAAAGAGGAAAGAAGATAAAATGGAACCTTACAGAATAACTTAGGCAATACTAAAATCCTAGACTAAGGTAGAAATGGAGAAAGTAGAGGAAATAATTTGATTGGAAAGACATAACATAGGAATGGTCAACTAAACTCTTACTAAATGTGTGGGCTGAGGATGAAGAAAGAACAAAGATAATCTGGAATTTTAACCGTGGGAGCTAAGACAGTAAAAATAACATTGACGGAGAAAGGAAAACTTGACTGGGGTATCGAGAAGGACAATACAACTAATTATGTTGCATTTCAGCAACTATGAGAAATAGAACTTGTGTTCAGGAGGTGATTACATCCGAGAGTGAAATGATGCTCACTGAATCCCTGAGTTGAGAACTCTGACCTGAGCATGGTGGGTGAGAATCAGATGACTGAGGGATAAGTGCTGAGGTAGGAGAAGGAAGCTGAACCACTGGAGAACTTTTAGAAAAAGGGATAGCCAAGGAGTAGAAGTAGCAGTGAGGCACAGCCTTATGAGAGTTTGAAGTGGGAGAATTGTAAAATGGAATACCATGTAAGGGATTGAATATTGCAGAAGCTTTAAAAATGTCTTCTAGGAGATTGTCTTGAATTTAAAACTTCAAGATTTGTTCAGAGTTACAAGTGTCAGGATTCTAAATAAGCATACAAATAAGCAGTGTAAGGACAGGTCTGAATCAAACTGACTCTGACCTTGGACCTAAGTGTCAGCTTCTCAGACCACCCTTGTAACACCCAATCAGGAAAGACCAGCTAGCACC
>NW_021868808.1:0-830 GCF_006229205.1 Suricata suricatta | reverse complement strand
AAGCCTAAAATATTACTCTCTGGGGGCACTCAGGTGGCTCGGTTGGTTAAGTGTCCAACTCCTGATTTCAGATCAGGTCCTGATCTCACAGTTCATGGGATCGAGCCCCACATCAGGCTCTGCATTGTCAGCACGGAGCCTCTCTGTCTGCCCCTCCCCTGCTCAGGCTCTCGTTCTTTCTCTCAAAAATAGACATTAAAAAAATATAATACCTATCTGGACCTTCCCAGAAAAAGTACACTGACCCCCTCGACTTACAGGATTAAAAAATAAATGCAATTTTATTTAAAACAGACAAAATGTTTCCACTAAGAGAGTAAATTAAACATTTAAAACTTAAAATGTATTTTGCATCTTCTCAGTTACTTCTAAATATTCAAATATATCTCTTAAATAAAAGTCAATATATAAATTATAATTAGTGAATATCAAAGTTGTATATTATATGAAAGTTATCTATATCATGCTGTTTTATTTGATGACACCATTTTGAGATTTGGGATATTATTAAATATTTTATACAAGTATAATGACTAGGAAGTCTAGTGTTTGTTACCAGGGTGAGGGATTATGCTTCATGCGTGTTACATCTAATCTTACGTATACAGAAATTTAAGAGTAACACTGGGCGCCTGGGTGGCTCAGTCAGTTAAGCGTCCAGCTCTTGATTTCTGCTCAGGCCATGATTGCAGGGTCGTAGGATTGAGTCCCGTGGTGGGCTCCACACTGGGCATAGAGCCTGCTTGAGATTCTCTCTCTCTCTCTGTTCCTTCCCCCGTTGCATGCATTCTCTTTCTCAAAAATACTAAAATAAGAGTAAAAATAGCTAT
>NW_021868807.1:0-830 GCF_006229205.1 Suricata suricatta | reverse complement strand
ATTTGCATACCTTCTGATGAAATAATTCAGAAATTATCTGCTGTTAAGTCTACCATTTCTCCAGGTAGGGTTGGAAGGGGGTGGTTGAGGCAGCAAGGTATTCCCCATAACCATAGTTTGTGTCTCCCACACTGCAGCACTCATCAAAGCATTCTTTACATGCCATGTTTCTGCTTGGCCAGACATCTGGAAGTATAATTGTGTCTACCTTGATACTTTTCTATTGATGTTTTAGAAACTGACAGAGGTGTACATTTCCCCTGTACATTGACACCGCAGGCACTACCAAGCAGCTCCCTTTAATTTGATTCTGATTTCATCAGAGTGTTGCATCAACCTCCTATCTGGTCTTGCTGCCTCAAGTCCTGTTCCTCTTCTAATCAGTTTCCATCATGCAGATAGAATAATCTTTTCCAAACGCACATCTGATGATGCCACTCACCTGACAAGCCACGTTGCAGCATTTGCATACTTTGCAGTATGTTCTACACTCTGCAAAATTGCTTACCAGGCCTTTATTTATTTATTTTTTAACACTTCTTTATTTTGAGAGAGAGAGCACGCAAGCAGGGAAGGGGCAGGGAGAGAATCCTAAGCACACCGTATGTTGAGCCCAGCACAGGGCTCAATATAAGTAGGGCTCAATCTTATGACCACCAGATCACAACCACAAGATCACGACGTAAGCCAATATCAAGAATCAGACACTTAACTGACTGAGCCTCCCAGGTTCCCCAGACTTACCAGCCCTTTAGAATCTAGTCTGAACTCTCCAGCTACTTTCTGGATGTAGCTTTGGTTTTGCCTTCATATCCTGCCCTTCACCCTCT
>NW_021868806.1:0-830 GCF_006229205.1 Suricata suricatta | reverse complement strand
CCACGTGATTTCTCCAGTCTAATTTTTTTTCATTCTTTTCTCACATTGTCTGTACTTCACTGAGCTCTTTTTTTCTGTTTTTGAGGAAGTTCATCAATTCATTCAAGATTTTGCACATTATATTACCTTTACCTGAAATGTGCCTTCCTTTCTCACACACACACACACACAAACCACGCCCTAGTTCACACCTACTTACTCCTTCCTGTCACATCCTAAACATCACCCTTGAGACCACGTCTCTGGAGCCCTAAGGAAATTCATATCATCCAAGTATCCTCTCCTCTAGAACTTCACACTCCTGTTGTGACCTGTCTCACCTTATATAAAGACTTGCCTGGTTGGGTTTTGTCCATCACTTTCCCTAAATTTTAAGCCCCTAGAGTGGAGGGGACAGTCTGTTTCCCTTCTCTGGATTCACAGGGGCGACAGGGGCCTGAGCCAGCTTAGCCAAGACCAAGTATTCAGGGGCAAGTGGGTTGGAAGTGTTTAGGGCTGGGTAAAGCACTGTAGGAGGTGAAGAGGAGGCGTCCTGGAGGAGGCCAGGAGGGGCAATTGCTCAGGCGGGGAGGTTCGCCTCCAGCCCTGGAACCCAGAGACCCAGAGAGGCTCCCAGGATTGGGGTCACCTCCCCTGCTTCTCCCGGGCCCCCCGCCGGTGTAGGAGAGGAAAGCTGTGGGTGCTGATGGTTTGGGGGTGCGGGTGGAGCCCCCGAGGGGTGCCAGTAAGTGTCTTCCAGGTGCCCGCGGGTGCCAGATTGCACTGTTCCCACAGCACATTTCATGCAGCAGGTGAAGTTCGAGTGTCGTTTCACCAACGGGACGGAGCGG
>NW_021868805.1:0-830 GCF_006229205.1 Suricata suricatta | reverse complement strand
AAGGTATTTCAGAGCTGTCTCAGTCTAGTAGAATTAAGGGAATTCAGTTAGCTGGAGAGCTGTGCATGTGGCACCCCTTAGTCCTTTAATAGTGACTATAAGTACAGATTTGCAACTATTAAACAGTAAACTCCTATCATTGGAGCTTTAAATATAAAACATTACCAACAAACTGACATTTTACATTTAGATGATTTTTTGGGGGGGGAAACAAAAACTTAGGTCCAGTAAACAGGTTAGTTTGGAGTTCCGTGCTTCTGGTAGCCTTGGTAAAATTCCATTTTCCTTCAGAATAGGCATGCACTTGGGATGTGATGGCCATTGGTTTCTATTTTGTGTTCATTTTCTTAGTTCCTTTTTCTTTGGAAACTATTGCTGTAGTTTATAAAGTGGGAAGCTTTCCTTTTGTGGATACTGTTAAGTCAGGAAGATATCAACTGTTTCTCAGGAACTGTTATACAGATCTGTTCACAGAAAATATGAAGATTTTAAAAGGGTTTTTTGCGGATATTCTTGAGACTTTTTATACTAGTATTACTTGGATTTAAAAAAGATGTACACTACATGGCAATGAGAGGGAATGACATATGGCCCTTCGTAGGAAAGTGGATGGACCTTGAGGGTGTCATGTTGAGTGAAGTAAGCCAGGCAGAGAAGGACAGAAACCATATGTTTGCACTCATAGGTCTAGCAGGAAAACAGGAGAGACCTAATGGAGAACCAGGGGGAACAGAGGAGAGAGAGAGAGTTGGGGAGAGAGAGGGATGCAGAACTTGAGAGACTATTGAAAGCTGAGAATGAACTGAGGGTTGGGGGGGAGGGGGGAGGGG
>NW_021868804.1:0-1680 GCF_006229205.1 Suricata suricatta | reverse complement strand
ATTCACTTTCTTCTCGAGTGTACATGGCACATTCTCCAAGACTGATCACATACTGGGTCATAAAGCAGCCCTCCATGAAGACAAAAAAGTCGAGATCATACCATGCACACTTTCAGATCACAATGCTATGAAACTTGAAATCAACCACAGGAAGAAGTCTGGAAAACCTTCAAAAATATGCAGGTTAAAAACTACTCTACTAAAGAATGAGTGAACCAGGCAATTAGAGAGGAAATTAAAAAAATATATGGAAACAAATGAAAATGAGAATACAACAATCCAAATTTTCTGGGATGCAGCAAAGGCAGTCCTAAGAGGAAAGTTCATTGCAATGCAGGTCTATTTCAACACACTAGAAAAACCACAAACTCAAAACCTAACAGAGCACCTAAGGAAACTAGAAGGGGAACAGCAAGAGCACCCCAAGCCCAACAAAAAAAGAGAAATAATAAAGATCAGGGCAGAATTAAACAAGATAGAATACAGAAAACAATTGAACTTATCAATGAAACCAAGAGCTGGTTTTTTGAAAAAATAATCAAAATTGATAAACTTCTAGCTAGGCTTCTCAAAAAGAAAAGAGAGAATGCTCAAATAGACACAATCATGAAGGAAAATGGATGTATTACAACAAATGCAAGCAATCATCAGAGATTACTATGAAAAATTATATGCCAACAAACTGGACAACCTAGAAGAAATGGACAAATTCCTAAATGCACATGCACTACCAAAATTCAAATGGGAAGAGATAGAAAATCTGAACAGACCCATAACCAGTAAAGAAGTCGAATCAGTTATCAAAAATCTCCCAACGAATAAAAGCCCAGGGCCGATGGATCCCCAGGGGAATCCTACCAGATGTTTAAAGCAGAGTTCACACCAATTCTTCACAAGTCATTTCAAAAAATAGAAATGGAAGGAAGACTTCCTGACTCATTCTACAAAGCACGTATCACTTTGATTCCTAAGCCAGACAGAGCCCAACAAAAAAAGAGTACAGGACAATATCCTTAATGAATACAGATGTAAAAATACTCAACAAAATACTAGCAAATCGAATTCAACAGCATATAAAAAGAATTATCCATTATGATCAAGTGGGATTTATTCCTGGGTTACAGGGCTGGTTCAATATTCGCAAATCCATCAATGTGATACATCCCATTAATAAAAGAAAAGAAAAAAACCATATGATCCTGTCGATAGATGCAGAAAAAGCATTTGACAAATTACAACATCCTTTCTTAATAAAAATCCTCCAGAAAGGCAGGATAGAAGGAACTTATTTAAACATCATAAAAGCCATTTATGAAAAACTCACAGCCAATGTTATCCTCACTGGGGAAAAACTGAGAGCTTTCCCCCTGAAATCAGGGTTACCAAAGGGATGTCCATTTTCACCGCTGTTGTTTAACATACTGTTGGAGGTGCTAGCATCAGCAATAAGAAAATAAAAGGAAATAAAAAGCATCAAAATCAGCAGAGATGAAGTCAAATATCCACTTTTCGCAGATGACATGATACTCTACATGGAAAACCCAATTGACTCCACCAGAACCCTTCTAGAACTGATTAATTCAGTAAAGTTGCAGGGTACAAAAGCAATGTAGAGAAATCAGTTGCATTCTTATACAACAATAATGAAGCAACAGAAAGAGAAATCAAGAAACAGATCCC
>NW_021868803.1:0-830 GCF_006229205.1 Suricata suricatta | reverse complement strand
TGGGCAGAGGGACACTCCTGTGCATGGGCCAGGTATGCCATGGCTGGAGAACACACTCAGGCACAGAGAGGCTGGAAGCCATTGGCCTGAATGGGACCTGTCAGTAGGTGATTTCCCGGATGAGGCATAAACACCCTCTGCTGCAGGGATCATGGCTTCACTTCCTTCCCTCTGCATCCTTAGCACCTGGACAGTGCCTGGTACTTCATAGATGCTCAGGAAATGTTAGATGGATGGACAGATGAATGAATGAGTATCACATGGCACAAATATATTTGAATGGTTCAACAAATGCTGCTCAGTTGTCAAAACCCATTTGGGACTTTCTAAAACAAACTCAAGTGTCAGTGACAGTGGTTAGCAGTGGGCACATTAGGATATCTATTTTCAGTCTGAAGTCCTTGACCAAAGTAGATAGGGAAGAATCAGCAAGGTCATTAAACACAAAGCCAAGAAGGGGAGCCTCCCAGTAAAGCACCTTGGAACTCATAAAATGGATATAAATAAGAGATATTATTATCACTTCTATTCCTGGATGTTTCTAGGAACAGGTGACTCAGCACCCAACTGGGCTGACAATGTCATTGTTATGTAGCTTAACCAGGTAGACCAGGCTTTTTATACTGAACCACGATTTCCCTCCTAATTGCTCACTGGTTTCTTCTCTGTCTGTAGAAACCCAGATTTCTTCTTTTGGTCCATCAGCCTCGTTTTTTGGTCCAACAAATACAGCCCCAGTGGCACAATTTCAAAACAAACAACAGAACCAATGTTGAGAACGGACAGAAAGATTGCATGCAAGAGTGAGACTATAGGTGAATTGTGAGATT
>NW_021868802.1:0-830 GCF_006229205.1 Suricata suricatta | reverse complement strand
GCAGCGCCCCTCTGTGTTGGCCACTCTTCTACTACAGACTCTGGGGAAGTTTTCCATACTGAGAAAGATACAACTTCCCTCATGTGTACTGGTAACCAAAACAGACATGAGTTATGATGTGTGCCCCAAGAAGGAGAAACCACTAGCCGCACTTTTGCTCTCTCCTAAAAATTGGTAAGGGTAGTTTCGAGGATATGATTTAAGGGTAGATTGTGGAGAAAACAGCTGCTCTACAAGCATATGATTAATTGTTATTTTAACCAGAGTAAACTCCGCAGGAGGCTGAGGCATTATCCATTACAGTAGAAGATAAAAAGAGTGTGAGGGGAATGTAGAACTTGACCAACTGGGTAATCGGCAAGGTGTGATTTCTAGACTGGATTATGACAAATGCTCAAGCCTGGATATGTGATGCACCCACAGGAGTCCAGTAGAGCACAGGCACACCTAGATCTCTTCCTCACCACTTTTTAGTTCTTCCTGTCAACTTAAGCATCTGATTTCATTAGAGTACCTTTGAGAAAACTCCTTGAATACAGGTGTGAAATTGGTAGTTACTGCATTGGTAGTAGAGTGAATGTTTTCTCTAAGTGTTATACTGATTTTGATCATTGTTAGCATACAAAGCCAATATGCTAGTGAATAAAGACAGCATCCTTAAGCAGTCAACTGTGTCAAGTCAAGTCATGCCCCGTTGTCCCTTCCCCCCACCCCCTCCACCCCACCCCAGGCTGTGTCATTTGGGAATCCTCTGAAAATAAGTCCTCACCAAAAATGTGAGTTTGCTTAATATATGCTTTTGTAAATATAAATAGCTTAAAGGTAAGTAA
>NW_021868801.1:0-830 GCF_006229205.1 Suricata suricatta | reverse complement strand
CCTGGGTGGCTCAGTTGGTTGAGTATCCAACTTTGGCTCAGGTCATGGTCTCATGGTTTGTGAGTTCAAGCCCTGCATCGGGCTCTGGGCTGACAGCTCGGAGCCTGAAGCCTGCTTCAGATTCTGTGTCTCTCTCTGTCTGCCTTTACCCTGCACATGCTCACTTGCGTGCTCTCTCTCTCGCTCTCAAAAATAAATATTAAAAAAATTAAAAAGAAAAAGAAAATGAGTCCTTTCTGTGTCCACCTCTGGGATAAGCAACTGTTCCATGATACCCAAGTCATCTGCACCTGGGACTGAGTAAGTAGACCTCTTTTGATAATCCCCAATGGAAATAGTATCTACCCAGATATGGGGATAGTGGCTAGGAATATAGCTGGCTCTGAGCCTTGAGCTTTCATAAAAGCCTGTATTTTCAACATAAATCTCTTCTAAAGCATCATGAGATGGCTCCCCACCACTCTCAACTAATGGTTAACTACAGAGCCAGGCTTCTTCCTCCATCCTCATCCCCATTAGAAATCCCTATAATCTCAAGATCAGTCCTAGACCCCACCATAACAGATATGGGGAGATTCTCATCATTCAGTTGAGAAAGTAAGAGAACATACAAAAAATGTCAGATAAGAAAAGAAAGTCATGAAGCATTCTTCTTGACCTCAATCACAGCAATTTCCTCCTCGACACATCCCCGAAGGCAAGGGAATCAAGAACAAAAATGAACTACTGGGACCTCATCAAGATAAAAATCTTCTGCACTGCAAAGAAAACAATAAAAAAAACTAATAGGCAACCGACAGAATGGGAAAAGATAGTGGCAAATGGCATAT
>NW_021868800.1:0-830 GCF_006229205.1 Suricata suricatta | reverse complement strand
GCTATATAATGGTTAGGGATTTGTTTTCACTCTCAAGTTGTATGTAGCTTTAGTTCAATTATTTTTATTTTTTCTATAATATCCCTTAGATTTTCATTCATTTAGTATGTTCTGCCATCAAATGTTTTCTGTTGCTACAAGGATTCTGAAAAGAAAACTCTACATTTAGTCCTACGGACAAAAAAACTCCTGCCAAATAATGTTCCCACTCAATTTGATAGCTACACAGACACACACTTGATGGGGACACTGGAATTTTCTCATAGTCCCTAGTCCAGAAATAGGCAGCTTGTATGAGCTGTGGATTATTTGGAGCTCATATAGCAGTTGCAGACTCAGCAGCTACTTATGCCAAAGAGAAAAGTCAGCAGATCAGTAACAATATGTGTCATTTGCACAATGGCTGCTGCTTCCCTTCTGCCCTCCAAATATCCCAAGATTCTCCTTTGTGGCTCACTCTAACTAGAAACACACAAGGTGAATTGTGGGAAATGTACTTCAGCCTAGCCAAGTTGGCACATTATAAAGACATCAAAGAATGTGACACCTTTATTATTTTTTTCTAGATCAAATGTCATTAATGTCTTTTAGTGATAGATTTATCTGAGCCCATGTGTTTTTTCTTCTTCTTTAAGCAGGGGTAAAACTATTGTGCTTCTGATTCATAGAATCTGCCAGAAGGAAAAAGCTACTTCTTGAATTCAGATCTGACCTGTCCCCTCTGTTAGAAATCTCCTACAGATAATAGATCAGCCTTCTCCCAGAACCAGAGTAATACATTGAGGATGTTCCTTATCACTTAGCATTTCTTATTACAAGGTAGCCATTTC
>NW_021868799.1:0-830 GCF_006229205.1 Suricata suricatta | reverse complement strand
ATTTGCATACCTTCTGATGAAATAATTCAGAAATTATCTGCTGTTAAGTCTACCATTTCTCCAGGTAGGGTTGGAAGGGGGTGGTTGAGGCAGCAAGGTATTCCCCATAACCATAGTTTGTGTCTCCCACACTGCAGCACTCATCAAAGCATTCTTTACATACAATGTTTCTGCTTGGCCAGACATCTGGAAGTATAATTGTGTCTACCTTGATACTTTTCTATTGATGTTTTAGAAACTGACAGAGGTGTACATTTCCCCTGTACATTGACACCGCAGGCACTACCAAGCAGCTCCCTTTAATTTGATTCTGATTTCATCAGAGTGTTGCATCAACCTCCTATCTGGTCTTGCTGCCTCAAGTCCTGTTCCTCTTCTAATCAGTTTCCATCATGCAGATAGAATAATCTTTTCCAAACGCACATCTGATGATGCCACTCACCTGACAAGCCACGTTGCAGCATTTGCATACTTTGCAGTATGTTCTACACTCTGCAAAATTGCTTACCAGGCCTTTATTTATTTATTTTTTAACACTTCTTTATTTTGAGAGAGAGAGCACGCAAGCAGGGAAGGGGCAGGGAGAGAATCCTAAGCACACCGTATGTTGAGCCCAGCACAGGGCTCAATCTAAGTAGGGCTCAATCTTATGACCACCAGATCACAACCACAAGATCACGACGTAAGCCAATATCAAGAATCAGACACTTAACTGACTGAGCCTCCCAGGTTCCCCAGACTTACCAGCCCTTTAGAATCTAGTCTGAACTCTCCAGCTACTTTCTGGATGTAGCTTTGGTTTTGCCTTCATATCCTGCCCTTCACCCTCT
>NW_021868798.1:0-830 GCF_006229205.1 Suricata suricatta | reverse complement strand
TTCTTCTTCTTCTTCTTCTTCTTCTTCTTCTTCTTCTTCTTCTTCTTCTTCTTTTTCTCTTTTTTTGTCTTCTTCAATTTCTTGCATAAGCTTTCTATTATTTTCAATGTACAGATTTTTCACCCCTTTGATTAGGTTTACTCCTAGATATTTTATTTTTTTTGGTGCAATTGCAAATGGGATTGATTCCTTGATTTCTCTTTATGCTGCTTCATTATTGATGTATAGAAATGCAACTGATCTCTGTGCATTGATTTCATATCCTGTGACTTTGCTGAATTCATGGATCAGTTCTAGCAGCTTTTTGGTGGAATCTTTTGAGTTTTCCATATAGAGTATCATGTTGTTTGCAAAGAGTGAAAGTTTGATTTCCTTCTTGCCAATTTGGATGTCTTTTATTTCTTTGTGTTGTCTGACTGAGGTTGGAACTTCTGACACTATGTTGAATAATAGTGGCAAGAGTGAACATCTCTGTCATGTCCCTGATTTTAGGAGGAAAGCTCTCAATTTTTCCCCACTGATGATATTAGAGGTGGGTCTCATATATGGCTTTCATGATCTTGAGGTATGATCCTTCTATCCCTATTTTCTTGAGGATTTTTATCAGGAAAGGATGCTGTATTTTTTCAAGTGCTTTATCTGCATGTATTGAGAGGATCATATGGTTCTTGTCCTTTCTTTTATTAATGTAATATATCACATTGATTGATTTGAAGGTACTGAACCAGCCCTGCATCCCAGGTATAAATCTCACTTGACTGTGATGAATAATTCTTTTAATGTACTATTGGATCTAGATGGCTAGAATCTTGTTGAAAATTTTTTCATCC
>NW_021868797.1:0-830 GCF_006229205.1 Suricata suricatta | reverse complement strand
ATAACATCAAACATTTGTTGAAAGCTTACTATAAAATCTTTTAATTCTCAAAATAATCCTGCTTTCTCAATCCTGTTTTACAACCGAGGCCCAGAAAGGTTAAGTAATTCACCTAAGATCACACAGCTAGAATGGCCAAGGCAGAATTTAATCCCAAACATCGGATTCAAGAGTCTTACTGCTTAATCATGGTGACGTTGTTTTCTCCTATTGCCATCATCTACAATTTTACTTCTGGATTATTAAGAATATGCCCACCCCTCTTTCCCTCATTTATTTCTTCCATTCTTTCTTCCCTCCTTTCAGGCAAAGCTTAAATTTACTACTTCATTTCCTCATTTTTATATCCGTGGTCTTTGGTTTTAAAATCTCTTCTTGCTGAAAGAATTCTTTTAATGATTTCCCCAAGCAGTTTTTGTACATTACATCTCTAAGGCCTGGTGTGTCTGAGAATATCTTTATTTTAGTCATCATATTTCAATGAGTAGATCTAAAATTTCAGATTAGAAGTTCTTTTTTTCTCATACTTCCAAAATACTATTTTGCTATATTCGGGATTGAGAATTCTGATACCAATCTGATTCCTTTTCTTTTGAAGATGATCTGTTTTCTCTCCAAAAGATTTTAGAATTTTCCCTTGCCTTCTTTGTTCTTGGTCTAGGTGTGTGTGTGTGTGTGTGTGTGTGTGTAAATCTGTCCTGTCTAAACCACTATGAGCCTTTCCAGTCTGAGCTATGAAAGTCCCTAGATCAGCTTGCTATCACTGCGTAATAAACACACCAAAATGGGGTGGCTTAAAGCACACCTTTAGTAGCTGGTACCCTCCTGGG
>NW_021868796.1:0-830 GCF_006229205.1 Suricata suricatta | reverse complement strand
CACGTCTGTGACAGTTCTGGGCTAGCTACTAAAGCTGAACTTGAAAACGACCCACAGTCGGTGTTTTAAGTGGTATTTAGTCACTGACATCTAAATATATCAAAGAAATTTAAAAAATAAATGTGTTCAGGGAAGAACAATTAATAGGTAACTTCCTCTGTGATTTCTTTTCACTTTTGAGATACATAGTCTTCTTTAGACTTGGTGGAAAATAGATGTGTATTAAATTAGACTAAAGATCAATTTTTGGACACACAACTCACGCAAAATAAAATGGACCCACTTGTGGTATGCAGCTCGACAAGTAATTAGACACTTGTGTACACCCGCATACCTGTTTCTCTGACAAGATACGTAACACTTCCATCACCACAGAAACTTCTCTTGCTTTCTCCCTACCCCTCAGCCATTTTGCCCTATCACTGTAGAGTCACTTAGCGTGTTTTAGAATTTCAGGGCTCTCCAGAGAAACAATTGGGTGCATGTATATATATTGGGAGACTTATTTTGAGGAATTGGCCCACAAGATTGTGGGTGCTGGCAAGAGTGCTATCCGCATGGCAGGCCGGAAATGCAAGCAACAGTTTGGTGTTGCAGCCTTGAGGCAGAATTTCTTCTCCAGGAAACCTCCGTTGTTTGTGTTCATGATGCCTTCAACTGATTGGAGGAGACACCCTCACCCATGTTCTCATGAGTAATCTCCTTTAGTCATAGTCCATTGATTATAGATGTTAATTGCATCTACCAAATACTTCCATGGCAACACCTTTAGTCATGTTTGACTGTGTAACTGGATCATCATATGCTCTTCGGAGCCTGATCCCTTTCAC
>NW_021868795.1:0-830 GCF_006229205.1 Suricata suricatta | reverse complement strand
GGTTAAACGCAGTTTACATATGACCTAGCAATTCAACTCGTAGGTGTTCATTCAATGAGAAATGAATGCCCACTTGTACCCAAATATTCAACAAACAGAATGGCTCATAATAGCCCCAAAGTAGAAACAACCCAAATTCCCATCAACTGATTAACGGACACATCAAACGTGATACATCTGTAGCCATGGAATGTTACTATCCATGGAATGTTACTCAGCAACAAAAGGGAATGAAGTACTGATACAGGCTACGTGAATGAGCCTTGAAAAATTAGGCTAAGTGAAAGAAGCCAGTCTCAGAAGACCACATATTGTAGGATTCCATGTTTATAAATGACCAGAATAGGCAATTCTAGAGACAGAAAGTAGTTGCCTAAGTGTTGGAAAGGTGGGGAGAAAGGGAGGTGTGGGGAGGAAATGAGGAATGCGTGCTTATGCATTCCTTCCCGTGAAGTGATTTAGTAACAACTGTGGTGATGACCAAAAACCGTTACACTGTACACTTTAAACAGGTGATTTATATGGTATATGAATTGTATCTCAACAAAGTGGCTATTTAAGGGGGGAAAAAAGAAAAGAAAGAAACTTAGGCCACGACAAATAGCTCCCGGATGAATGCTGATATTGGTATGTATGTTTAAAGAGGGGACATTAACATTGCAAACCCTTAAACAGCATGCTTACAATACTGAAATGTTTACCACACAAGTATGTATTAATTTCTTGTCAGGTCCTATTTTAACCCATCATTTTTAGAGCAATCGATACAAATCAAGGAATTTCTCACACAGTCCATCTTTTATTCGAACAGAATCACATTTAACAGTCAG
>NW_021868794.1:0-830 GCF_006229205.1 Suricata suricatta | reverse complement strand
AGATGTTTGTGCACTTTTCTAAATGTCAACATAGAACTATGTAGGGGAGGTAAAAAAACAAACAAACCTTTTCCTTTACCCTCTTAGGTTCAGTGTCAGGGGCATGTAAATTAAACTGATCAAAGAAAGATTAATAGGAGAAAAGGTTTATGTAGCCTGGATTTGAGGGCTTCACAGGAAAGAGGTGAAAGCCCAAAGAAGTTAGACTCAGTAGTTTATACATCATTTTGACAAAAGGTGATAAACTATGGAGAAGTAACTAGACAAAAGGAAGTGTTCCTAGGGAGTCAGCTGTGGGAAAGTGAGTATACGAGGGAAACCAATGGAAGGTAAGTGTTACTTAGTAAGGTTTGTAATCCAGGGTCAAGCTGGGGCCTTCGTCATTGATCAGAGTCATCTCTAGTGATTAATAGTCGCCGTCCTCTTCCATATATGAGAGAGGGAGATACCTTTACAGGTGGGAATTTATGTTACCTTCACAACAGGAAATGTATGCCCCACTTTCAAACAGAAGAGTGGAGGGTGGAGAGAGAATTGCGTTCAGCTCAAAACGATCCTTACGCCAAAGTGGCTTACTTTGGGGTGGCATGCTCCGAGCTCCCTTCACTACATAGTACCTTTATTAAAAAAATTTTTTTTAATGTTTATTTATTTTTGAGAGAGAGGGAGGGTACAAGCAGGGGAGGGGCAGAGAGAGGGAGACACAGAATTCGAAGCAGGCTCCAGGCTCTGAGCTGTCAGCACAGAGCCCGATGCGGGGCTCGAATGCATGAACCGTGAGATCATGACCTGAGCCAAAGTGGGATGCGTAACTGACTGAGCCAACCAGG
>NW_021868793.1:0-1680 GCF_006229205.1 Suricata suricatta | reverse complement strand
CAGGAAAGGGAAGAAGGAAAAATGTCAGCTAGTTGGTATTTATGGCTCTGTCTCTTTGAAAGCAGTCATCTCATCTTTCCAGTTCTCCTTCCATATTTCAAAATGGTGATCCCAAATTTAAGAGAACTTACATACTGAGTGTGAAAATATGCACTAACTTTATATCATCAGCTGATAATAAATTATCTAGGTTATAAAGAAAAAGCAAGAGTTTCCCCACTCACTCCCCCATGTCACAGCAATCTGCTAAAGTGTTATTCAAATGATATGTGGAAAATCAGATCATTCCAGCCCCTTATGAGTGAAGAACTGGTTATGATGCTATCCATTGTCAATTAACCTTATTTTTCTCTTCAAATTTGAGTGTTCTATAACTTAATTCTATTTAAAGAAAAAAATATTGAAAAATAAAAATACAGAAAATCAATCACTTATCTAAAAGTCTGATGCTTAAGAATAAATAATCTATATATCTCAGAAATTCTACCACAACATTCTTGACAAAGTGACCACTCGAGACTTTTTGTACATTTCTGGTTAGTGCTTTCCAAGAAAGACTCTGTCTCAGTTGATCAGAACTAACAATCAGAAAGTTTTTTCTTTTTTTGAAACCAGACTCATTTTTTCTTCATCTTCTGAAGCATCACAATTTTTAGAAATTAAATGACTTTAAACAATTAATTATCTATAATTATTCCCATTAATCATCTTTCATCCATAATAAATATACCAAATTCCTTTCACCATTTCTCAAAAACAAGCTGTATCTTGTGTTGTGTTGTGTGTGTGTGTTTAACAAATTTGCCCTCTGAAAATAAAGAAAATAAAGCAAAGCAAGGCCTATATAAATTACTGTAGTAGAATTGTCTACTTACCTCAGTGTATTGTGATGCTTATGGCTGACATCTAGGCTATGTTCTCCCAGGACACTACAGCAAAATTTAACTTTTAGACATTTAGAAAATATTGGAGACAGTTTATATTCTAGGTAGCCGAAGACCAAAGCTCCATCTTCTTTTAGAGATTCTTGTCAATCCAAGTCTCTGAATGTTTAGAGATTCAATACCAATTACTTTCTTTCTTTTAGAAAAAATTTTATTCCCCTTTTTATGATAGATTTTTTATGATGTAATTAATTGTGTTGTTTTGAATTCTTACAACTTTGAATAACCTTGACTATTTTATTGACATTGGAGGGATCTTCCTCTTTCCTCTCAAGATGTTTTGTTGTAAGTTTTTATGATCATCACTTCCTTAGACTATCTGATGCAAAGAATTTAATTTGATAACTAGTACAAAATTGGCCAATATCTCCTGATTCTTTAGTGTTAGTGACCAATTTTTCTTTATTTACAGTAATATTTTTGAAGTACCAATTGTTATTTCTACTTTCTTTGATTCTTTAGAGAGGAGAAAATTCTTAGGCCACTAAGTCAATACTTTATCAAATTTAGTAATTTTAGAAAAAATGAATGTTCTAGAAGTATCCAGATACTTGCAAATACATGTGTGCATATGTTCACTTTCTTTATAAATCACTTACATGTTGGGTACTAGTAGATAGATATCTTGCAATGAGATTGTTATACATTTCACCATCCTATGTGTTAGATTTTACTGAAAATTACAAAATACACTT
This sequence comes from Suricata suricatta, assembly GCF_006229205.1. NCBI lineage: Eukaryota > Metazoa > Chordata > Mammalia > Carnivora > Herpestidae > Suricata > Suricata suricatta. The sequence continues at coordinate 41 of NW_021868793.1, read as the reverse complement.
CATTTTCTGCTATGGCTAATTTTTTCCTGATATATGAAAAT
>NW_021868792.1:0-830 GCF_006229205.1 Suricata suricatta | reverse complement strand
GGTGCTAGCTGGTCTTTCCTGATTGGGTGTTACAAGGGTGGTCTGAGAAGCTGACACTTAGGTCCAAGGTCAGAGTCAGTTTGATTCAGACCTGTCCTTACACTGCTTATTTGTATGCTTATTTAGAATCCTGACACTTGTAACTCTGAAAAAATCTTGAAGTTTTAAATTCAAGACAATCTCCTAGAAGACATTTTTAAAGCTTCTGCAATATTCAATCCCTTACATGGTATTCCATTTTACAATTCTCCCACTTCAAACTCTCATAAGGCTGTGCCTCACTGCTACTTCTACTCCTTGGCTATCCCTTTTTCTAAAAGTTCTCCAGTGGTTCAGCTTCCTTCTCCTACCTCAGCACTTATCCCTCAGTCATCTGATTCTCACCCACCATGCTCAGGTCAGAGTTCTCAACTCAGGGATTCAGTGAGCATCATTTCACTCTCGGATGTAATCACCTCCTGAACACAAGTTCTATTTCTCATAGTTGCTGAAATGCAACATAATTAGTTGTATTGTCCTTCTCGATACCCCAGTCAAGTTTTCCTTTCTCCGTCAATGTTATTTTTACTGTCTTAGCTCCCACGGTTAAAATTCCAGATTATCTTTGTTCTTTCTTCATCCTCAGCCCACGCATTTAGTAAGAGTTTAGTTGACCATTCCTATGTTATGTCTTTCCAATCAAATTATTTCCTCTACTTTCTCCATTTCTACCTTAGTCTAGGATTTTAGTATTGCCTAAGTTATTCTGTAAGGTTCCATTTTATCTTCTTTCCTCTTTACACACTGTAAAACAAAACAATACAGAACAAACCCAACTTTGTGCATATCAC
>NW_021868791.1:0-830 GCF_006229205.1 Suricata suricatta | reverse complement strand
TGTGAAATTTTTTACTTGCAACTGAAATCATCCTAAATGGTGCTGAGATGAGAGTCAAAGAAAGTCTTATCACTCCATCCCCCCATTTTTTTAAGTTTCTTTATTTATTTTGAGAGAGACAGAGTTGAAGAGGGGCAGAGAGAGGGAGACACAGAATCTGAAGCAGGCTTCAGGCTCTGAGCTATCAGCACAGAGCCCAATGGGGGCCTTGAACCCACAAACTGTGAGATCATGACCTGAGCTGAAGTTGGATGCTTAACTGACTAAGCCACCCAGGCGCCCCAAACTTCTTTCTTCCTATTTCCATGAGTTCCAGGATCCACTGTATTTCTGGGAAGTCTGGGGATTCTCACACGACCTGCCTCTTAGAATAAGGGAAAGTGGGATGTTGATAATTATCTGGTCATCTGAACTTGCCTAGTCAGGTAGAACGCGTCACTGGCTAGGGCTCTGGGACAGCCACCAAGGAGGTTCAGAAGGCAGTGTTCAATCTGTTCTTCATGAAGCAACCGGAATGTGGATCACATCATGTCACCCTCCTCAAGAACTTTCTGTGGGCTCTGAAATGAGACGCAACTTCTTAGCAAAGCCCCCTACCTCAGACTAGCCTCACACCATCTCCTTCCTATTCCTGCCCCAGGACCTTTGCAACCCCTGCTCGCTCGCTCTCTCTCTCTCTCTCTCTCTCTCTCTCCCTGGGATGCTCTCCTCACTCTTTGCATGACTGACTTGTTCTCAACCTTAAGGTCCAGTCTCTATTTCCTTAGAGAAATATTCTGACTTCCCTCCTTCTGCGGTGGTAATAATCCAGTTCCACTACAGACCAACCC
>NW_021868790.1:0-830 GCF_006229205.1 Suricata suricatta | reverse complement strand
GCAGCACACACATACTCACTCAGTCCCTCATATGGATATTCTATATTTGACAGAATCCCAATCACAGGTTAGATAGGAGTCTCTGCTGCTTTTTGGAAAAATGGAAAGACATTTTAGCACATACACAAAATAGTACCTATATTTAAAGGTCTGCTTATTTAGAGGTCTACTAATATAATCAACTATGTTTTAGAATTTTTAAGATATTTATTATGATCTACTCTAGGTTTGTGTTTAATTTTTCAATAACAAAAGATAAATATACCAGAAACTATTATCAAATCTGAGTTCTTACTCTAATAATCTAAAATGAGAATTTGTTTACTTTACTTTGGGAACAGATATGATCTATCACAGTAGCCCATAAATAAGGTGTCAAACTGTTTGGCTGATCAATGAATATAAGTTATTAAAAAATAATGTAATTCCAAGGTCACCAAGGAATTAAGCTTAGTATAATTTTGAAAGGAAGACTTCTCATTCTTAAAATATATATGTGCATAATTAAGAATGAATGGTTGTATTCTAAATGGAATTTCTGGCTCTCGAATGTAGATTTGTGTTTAGTCATAGAAATAAATGATGATTCTTAGACTCTTTTATCTGAATTTCAGCATTGTCTTCATTAGGGGCAAGTCTTCTGGAATTCTTACATTATCTGTAGTAGTTAAACTGTGTCCACAAGTCATTTGTTACGCCTCTCCAAAATGCAGAGTGTAATTTCACTCCCCTTAAATGTGAGTCATTTATTACATTCAGTGACTCAGTTTTGACAAAGAGAATATGGTCGAATTGACAGTTTATGACTTCTAGGAACTAGTCCTAATAAA
>NW_021868789.1:0-830 GCF_006229205.1 Suricata suricatta | reverse complement strand
TTGGGTCTATTTTCAGTTTTTTCAGGAACCTCCATACTGTTTTCCAGAGTGGCTATACCAGTTTGCTTTCCCACCAACAGTGTAAAAGGGCTCCCCTTTCTCCCCATCCTCCCCAATACCTGTTGTTTCTCGTGTTATTAATTTTAGCCATTCTGACAGGTCTGAGGTGGAATCTCATTGTGGTTTTAATTTGTATTTCCAGAAGAATGAAACTGGATTGTTCTCTTACACCATACACAAAAATAAATTCAAAATGGATAAAAGACCTACATGTGAGACAGAAAACCATCAAAATCCTAGAGAAGAACATAGACAGCAACCTCTTTGACCTCAGCTAAAGCAACTTCTTACTGACACAGTACTGGAGGCAAGGAAAACAAAACCAAACATGAATTATTGGGACTTCATCAAGATAAAAATCTGTGAAGCAAAGGAAAGAATCAGCAAAGCTAAAAGGCAACCTACAGAAGGGGAGAAGGTATTTGCAAACAGTATCTCTAATAAAGGGTTAGTATCCAAAATCCATAACGAACTTATCAAACTCAACATCCAAAACACAAACCAACCAGTTAAGAAATGGGCAGAAGACATGAATAGACACTTTTCCAAAGACATCCAGATAGCTAACATACACACAAAAAGATACTCAGTTATTTAAGTAAACTTAAGAATGAGAAGTGTCACAACTCACTCATGTTTGTGAATTGAAAGATGCTTATAACACAATGGGGAGGGGCGCGTTGGTGGCTCAGTCGGTTAAGCCTCCAACTTCAGCTCAGGTCATGATTTTGCGGTTCATGGGTTCACAGCACAGCTTGAACTTCAGCTCA
>NW_021868788.1:0-830 GCF_006229205.1 Suricata suricatta | reverse complement strand
GCAGCGCCCCTCTGTGTTGGCCACTCTTCTACTACAGACTCTGGGGAAGTTTTCCATACTGAGAAAGATACAACTTCCCTCATGTGTACTGGTAACCAAAACAGACATGATTTATGATGTGTGCCCCAAGAAGGAGAAACCACTAGCCACACTTTTGCTCTCTCCTAAAAATTGATAAGGGCAGTTTCGAGGATATGATTTAAGGGTAGATTGTGGAGAAAACAGCTGCTCTACAAGCATATGAATAATTGTTATTTTAACCAGAGTAAACTCCGCAGGAGGCTGAGGCATTATCCATTACAGTAGAAGATAAAAAGAGTGTGAGGGGAATGTAGAACTTGACCAACTGGGTAATCGGCAAGGTGTGATTTCTAGACTGGATTATGACAAATGCTCAAGCCTGGATATGTGATGCACCCACAGGAGTCCAGTAGAGCACAGGCACACCTAGATCTCTTCCTCACCACTTTTTAGTTCTTCCTGTCAACTTAAGCATCTGATTTCATTAGAGTACCTTTGAGAAAACTCCTTGAATACAGGTGTGAAATTGGTAGTTACTGCATTGGTAGTAGAGTGAATGTTTTCTCTGAGTGTTATACTGATTTTGATCATTGTTAGCATACAAAGCCAGTATGCTAGTGAATAAAGACAGCATCCTTAAGCAGTCAACTGTGTCAAGTCAAGTCATGCCCCGTTGTCCCTTCCCCCCACCCCCTCCACCCCACCCCAGGCTGTGTCATTTGGGAATCCTCTGAAAATAAGTCCTCACCAAAAATGTGAGTTTGCTTAATATATGCTTTTGTAAATATAAATAGCTTAAAGGTAAGTAA
>NW_021868787.1:0-830 GCF_006229205.1 Suricata suricatta | reverse complement strand
TCCTCTATAATCACTCTTGTTCCCAAAATCTCTATTAGGGCTCTCCAGAGAAAAAGAACCACTAGGTGATATTTATCAGTCAATAGGGAGGGGAGACGAAGAGGAAGAGATATGACAGACAGATGGATAGAGAATTCATCACTGTAGATTCTATAGATATTAAATGAATAATAAGAGAATATTATAAATTTATGCTAATACGGTCATCCGTGTAGATGATATAGACCAATTTTTTAAGAGACGCAAACAACCAAAATGCATTCAAGAATAAATAAATACCCAGAATCCCCCCATAGCTATTCAGTAAATTAAATTTATGGTTAAAAAGACACTTCCTACAGAGAAAACTCCAGGCCGAGATGGTATAACTAAATTCTTTCAAATAGTTAAGGAATAAATAAAACCAATTCTACATAAACTCATCCAGAACAATTAAAAAGCGTAGACTATTTCCCAACTCATTCCACGAGGCCAGCATTACCTAGATACCAAAGTTAGACAAATGCAACACAAGAAATCTAGGCTGATATCTCTCATGAACACTGGGGCAAAATTTCTCAAGAAGAGCTCAGCAAATCAAGTCCAACAATACACAAGTGGGGTTTGTTCCAGGAGTGCAACTTGGTTTAATGTTCAAAAAAAAATCCACCTAATTAATTGACCATATTAAAAATAAGAAAAACCATATCACTATCTCAGTAGATACAGGAGAAGCAACTGACAAAATCCAATAGCCATTCATAATGTTTTTTAAAGTTTATTTATTTCTTTTGAGAGAGAGAGAGAGGATGAGAGTGAGCAGGGCAGGGGCAGAGAGAGAGAGAGAGAGA
>NW_021868786.1:0-830 GCF_006229205.1 Suricata suricatta | reverse complement strand
CTGGAACCTAGAGGGTCCCAAACAGGTTTCTTCAGTTCATGCTTCACCTGAGGCTTTGTTGTGCTAATGCCAATGGTGGGTCTCCAGGAAGGGGACACAGAGAGGGTAAGCACCTTGCCCTAGACCACACAGCTTGCTAGTCTCACTGAGACAGGATGTCAGGCTATCTTAATCTGACCCTTTGCTGCTGTTCTGGATGCCAGTGTCTTACGTGGAGTAAGTGCCCCATCCGGAGTGGAGCCCAGTGTTGCTATGAATTGGGAAAAGAATCACACAAAGAGCAAGGAGAGGCATCCTGTGTAATCCCGTTTCCCTTGGTTCTCTTTCCAAGGACCAAGAAGTGACTCCATTGTCCAAGGCAATATAGATGTTGTTTTTGGCTTCACTAGGACATCTGCCACTAATCGTTACTCTTGGACCACATGTGTCACACATCGCCAATGGTTTTTAGTCCTTTCCGTAAAATTGGGGACACTGGCTTTGCACTATTCATTCGCTTATTCTCTGAACATTTGTTGAGAGCCTTGCACCTGCCATGAACCATGCCAGCTGGCGGGGGAGAGGGACGGACGCACAGGAGGGCTTACATGAAGAGGCTGCTTCAGGAGGCACTGTCCCCAAGGCCTTCAAGGCCCCCTCTTGGAAGCCATTACTGAGCCACTTCCTAAGGGTCATGTGGAAGAGAGAAGAGGCAGGACTCAGTGTCCCACCTGGAACAATCAGGGAAGTCTCGCAGGTGCCCTGTGAGCTGTACCTCACAGATGAGTAGGAGTTCAATAGGTGAAGGGGGAGGCAGCTCCAAAAGAAGCCATCATCATGTGAAAATTCCA
>NW_021868785.1:0-830 GCF_006229205.1 Suricata suricatta | reverse complement strand
CTAACATAAGCATTTCAGTTGATTTTATTTATTCTATCATTTATAAGGTTACTTTAGCATGGGTATAATAGGATTTTCCCAATGAACGAGAAATAGTAACTAGTTACATCATTAAACCTACAAAGTGATTTTAGGAGGGAAAATGAAAATATTACATTATATATCAATAATGGCTTTTTTAATTACCATGAATATATTGATCTCTACAAAAGGAAGGATGTCGTTTGTGTTCGACATAGACTATTTGCTTAATATGGTGCACTTTATAAAATGGAAACTTAGTACAACATTCCATTTAAAGGGAGAATTACCCAAGGTAACATTACAAAAGAATATGAAGATACCTATATCCTTGCCAGTCTGCTTTCACTTGAGGTTAAAAAGCACATACCAGAGCTACTGAAAACTCTGTCCTATGAATACTTACAGTACACAGAACTGAATTTGACCTTACTGATAAAACTTCCTAAAATGAGATTTTGATAATATTAACAATGTAAGGAATGATATTTTCACTAAATGCTGTCTGATTTTAAACTTCTGTGGTAACTATTAGCACTGATTCAAATAAAATTCATTTTACTCTAATTGGGTAATTGAAAACAAAGACACTTTAAAAATAAATTTCTGTGCTACTGCAATATAGAGAGAACCTCAGGCAGACTCCACACTCAGCAGGAAGCCCAGTGTGGGGCTTGATCCCATCCCTCTGGGATCATAGCCTGAGCCAAAATGAAGAGTTGGATGCTCAACCAGCTAAGCCACCCAGATGCCCCCTTGCAGTTTCTACTTACATCATACCTCGTAGAGACCAAGCTCTAAAAAGAGAA
>NW_021868784.1:0-830 GCF_006229205.1 Suricata suricatta | reverse complement strand
GGTACAAGAAATAAATGCCTTTGTCTTCATGTAAGACATTATGATTCAGTAGTATGATTGTGTTTTTATCATTAGTGATGATGCTCTTTGAGTTTTTTAATTCGTTTCAAGTGCATCTTCAAAAACTGAGAGTGGTAAGTGCTCTTAACAAAACAGAAAGAACTTCTACAGTGATATAACCGGCAGGCTTAGGGCAAGGAGATCCTGCACTTGTCCCAGTCAAGGCACCAGGACTAGTCCCTGGAAGGCTCTCCATGCCAGAAATGGATAACGGTGATGGGTGTCACATGCTAAATTATACACCGTATTACATGCTCATCATTCTGGAGAGGGTAACTCCAAGAAACACATGTTGGACACGTCCTGCTGGACCCATATCTGTAAACTTTCCCTTGACTTACATCATGAAGAATTGTAAGTGCCAGTAGTAATTCATAATGACAGCTGCTCTCTCCCCCAGAGTTCAGGTAAAATGTCTTCTTCAGCCTATCCTATCCACTAACTAATCAATGAAAAAGTTACTGCTTCACAATTCAATTTTTAAAAATGCTTACCAAGCAATTGCTGTTTTCCTAGCACCTTTAGAGAGACATTGGGAGTATAAGACACCATCCCTTTCCTCAAGACAGGTATAGTATTTGAGGGAGACACAAGTAATCATTAGACTTGCAATGTACATATAATAAAGACCTAATATTACTCACATCAAGTGTATGGGACATACGATGAGTTCTGTCAGGGTCAGGAAGGATGACATTGACCATCACAAATGTTGGTGGGAATGTAAACTGGTACAGCCACTATGAAAAACAGTATGGAGCTTCCTCAGA
>NW_021868783.1:0-830 GCF_006229205.1 Suricata suricatta | reverse complement strand
TCTCTCAAAAATAAACATTAAAAAAAATGACTTTCAGGTTCAGAAGTCTCTGTACTTCCTGACCTCCGGGCCCTACAACTGTTGCCCCATTGTCTTCCTGTTCTCCATTTCCTTTCCCATCACAACTCACCAGTTCAAAGTCTCCACTAGGTCTCAGTATCACCATGGTTTTGGTATATGTCCTGCCTGCTTCTCTAACAACGCTCTGAGCTTTAGCCCATTGAATATGTCATCTTAGTGATCCTACAACAGCCTAAACATTCTTCATCCCAGCACTTATATTTTGGATCTGAATTCCCAGTTTACCTAACTATATCCTTGGTCTGTGAGGGCCTTCATATAGGTAAGTCTTTCCCACCATTATAGCCCCAATGCCTAGCACAGTGACAGACATAGAAGTCACTATACACCATTTTATGAAATAAATTTAGTACTGTCCTTGACATTAAAAAGCATAGAATCTACCAGTTTAAATATCAGTTTTCTATACTTGCTATAAGAAGGACAAGCTATTTACATGGAATCTCTAGTTACATAAGTGTGGGCTCTTTAAGATGCTATCTAAAATTAATAATCATGGTTGACAAACATGTTTGTCACTTCTTTTCATTAAAAAAGTCCACGTTGGGCAAATGGAGAGCTGGTTAGGTGAAACCACCTGGCTGCTCCTCATGAAAATGAAGACAACATTCTACTTGTTTTCACACACTGATGATTGTAAGAGAAGATGGACTGTGAAATCTATCTTCATGACAAAGATTTAAAAAATGAGAATGGCAAAAAAAAAATATGAACAATGAAGGTGGATGACATTTAAATAGATGCTCACA
>NW_021868782.1:0-1680 GCF_006229205.1 Suricata suricatta | reverse complement strand
CCTGATAACGAGTGATGTTTAAAATCTTTTCATGTGTCTATTAGTAACCTGTATGTCTTCTTTGGGAAAATATTTATTATGTCTTCTGCCCAAGAGGGCACTTGTGATAAGCACTAAGTGCTGTATGTAAGTGATGAATCACAAAATTCTACTACTGAGGCTAATATTACACTACATTAACTGACTAGAATTTATTTTATTTTTTTTAATTTTAGAGAGAGTGTGAAGGGGGAGAGAAACAACGAGAGAGACAGAGAATCCTAAACCTGCTCTATGCTCAGCATGGAGGCCAATGAGGGACTCAATTCCATCACCCTATAATCATGACCTGAGCTGAAATAAAAAGTTGGACACTCAACCAGCTAAGCCTCCCATTATGCCCCCTGGAATTTAAATAAAAACTTAAAATAAAAAAACAATATAATAAATAAATAAATAACCAAAGAAACCCAAAAAACATCTTCAACCAGAATATTATAAAAGTGATATTGTGTCTTCTCAGGGCATCACATCTGGAAACACATAATACCCCCCTGTTCTGCAATGGTGATGCTAATTCTGATCACCCACTCAAAGGGTTGTCTGTTTTCTCTACTATATAGTACTCTTTTTCTCCTAATAAGCAGTTTGTAAGGAGGTACTATAAAACCTTTCAAATACCCTCCTATCTATGGAAATCTCAATTCTTAGAGATTTATCATCCACTGATTATTTCTTCCCAAATTTACTACAATGGTTGTAAACTATATAAATGTATGTATGTATGCACGCATGCATGTATATGTATTATGTATGTATTATGTATGCATCTATCTATCTACCTATTACCTGTTTTTCATGAACTTAAATGTTCCACCAATATTCACATACGGAAGCTCTAACCCCTATTTAAAGAGATAATTAAGGTTGAATGAGGTCCTAAGAGGTGGGCCCTAAGCCATTAAAACTGCTCCCTTTATAAGAAAAAGAGAAGACACGAGGAACTTACATGCCCATGGAAAAGACCATGTGAGTACATAGCAAGAAAGCAGGTTTTTGCAAGCCAAGAAGAGAGACCTCAGGAGAGACCAAACCTGCCTAGTCCTTGATTTTAGATTTCTGCCCTCCAGAACTGTGAGAAAATAAATTTTTGTTAAGCCACCTAGCCTGTGGCATTCTGTTATGGAAGCCCTAGAGGGCTAATACTCTAATTCACTGGCTTTTCTATCTAATTATTTAATATTAATGTAGACCTATCGATTGCTATTATATTAAATGGTTATCATTTACTACTGCTAATAAACTACCACTGTCCTTGTGTAGTTCGAACTTACTAATCATAGTTACTACTTACGCTGCCCTTGTTTACCTCCATCCTTGTTTAATTTATTACTGTCCTTCCTCTATTTGGAGCTGAGATTGTTGCAGATTTGGCATTAGCTATGAACCCTCAAAAGGAAAACTTAAAAAAAACCTCTGCCTAGGCATAACTTAATCAATACACTGAAGATTAAAGACAAGTAGAAAAGATTTAGAGTGCTTAAGGAAAATAACTTAAAAAGAAGAAGATAACTTTGAACACAGAATTTTATATCTAATATAAAAATCCTAGGAAAGTATAAAGCCAAAAGAAAGATAAATCCAGACACCCCCTTTCTCTCACTGAATTCGTCTCATCTTTGTCATAAATTGAGTGAAGAT
>NW_021868781.1:0-830 GCF_006229205.1 Suricata suricatta | reverse complement strand
ATAAAAAACATCTTATTTAATATGCAGAGTTTTGAAGAATGTTCTTATGCAGGCAGAGCAAAAAATTGTGGAGAAGATCCAGGGAGACTAAAGAATTCCCTGGTTGATTTCTGAGGAACACAATTGTCACTTAATAGATCGCTGTACCCTCTCTTCTTCAAAACCTCATAGCAAATCTATATTCCATTTCATTCTAATGCCTTGTGTCAAAAAGAATTTGCAAGATGCAAATTTTGATGCACCTAAGGGACAGCTTATGTGCTTAGAATAATGATCGCCCCCCCTCCCAAGCAGAGGAAAATAAAAATCTTTGCTAATTAGGCACCTTGGTAATATGGAAACATAATGGTTCCTATTATGCGATCAAGTATGAGCATTTCTTTCATTATAAACTGCAATTCTTTGTTATCTGAAAGAAAGAACTGATTTTATTTTCAGATCAATACTTGCTATGCTGAGCTAATAGATGTGGAATGTTAAAATAGTATAAAATAGCAAATGAGGCTGCTTGAGTTTGGGAATATCTTTCTAATCAGACCACATGGCTTGGGCCAGGTATGCATGATCCCAGCATACTGCTCTGGAATTTTCTGGATTATAGAGAATTTCTTGGTTGAGATAGACCTTTTGAAAAATCACAATGGAACTTTGAATAGATGCTTTCATCTCGTAGGCCTTTCTCATAAAATTGGTGTGGTTCTGGAATGTGTTTTCTCAAGGGGTGTAATGCATATTTGCTTTTTGCTGGGCGGGCTGAGACAATAATGATTGCAATCAATAAGAAACTCTTTCAGCAGTAGAGTTTTATGACAGCAGCTGTAAGGGTCTCC
>NW_021868780.1:0-830 GCF_006229205.1 Suricata suricatta | reverse complement strand
AAAAAAAATTTTAAATTTTAATATATTTCATTTGACTATATATTTGTGTGTGTTGGAAATCTATATCTGTATCTGTTTATGTCTGTCTCTCTCTAGGTACATATACCTTGACACATTGCTTAGAGACACTCCCAGGGCTTTGAAAAAGGCCTTGCAAACAAGCTTCGTTAGCTTCTTGACAATCTGACTCTGTCCAATGCCCTCTGCTTCTCTGAATTAATCAGTAGTTTTGAGAATGAGAGGAGCTGGGAGGTCTCTCACTTTCCATAACACATAGTGTTTCCAATATTTGTGATTAGACAGGATTTTCTTCTCTAATTACATAGCCTGTTGCATGTTTTTTCCAGGACGTTGCCAAATTCTGGGTGATAAGCCACTTAAATTTTTTGAAACTACTTCTGACTGCTGGCAAAAGAATAGATTAACATATTTTAACAACTCAAGTAAGACAACAAAAACCAGTGGTCCCCCGGCTTCTCCTAGCCCCAGAGGCAACCACCTTTAAGTTTTTAAGCCATTTTCAAGTGTTCTTTATATTTAAAAAAACAACATAGGTCATGATGTCTTGGGTCATCCTTTTTGTCTTGGGCCTTTGTTTCAGACATTTTTTATTGTCTCCATTCTAACAGATGGAAAGTTTAGCTTTTTTTCTTGGTGTACACCTTTATTTTGTTGAAATACACTTTTCAGTAGCTTCTTGAAAAAGAGTATATATGAGACAAAAATCTTTAGAAGCTGTAGGTATTACAAGTGCATATTTTCCACTCCTGTGAAATTCTGGTTTAAAAAGAATTTCCTTGCGCATCAGAATTCCGAAGGCATCCTTCCAG
>NW_021868779.1:0-830 GCF_006229205.1 Suricata suricatta | reverse complement strand
GTCACTTCTTCTTTTGCTGTAGGATTCATATAAATGAACATACATGTGCCGTAGGTGATGGAAACAACAATCATGTGAGAAGAACAGGTGGAAAAGGCTTTTTTTCTTTGCTGGACAGATGGAAATCCTAAAATCGTTTTGATAATATAAGTATAAGATAAAACTACACATACAAGGGTCAAAATAAGGGTCAGCACAGCACAGATTAAAACAGTCTGTTCCATGAGCCGTGTGTCTGAACATGATATCTTCAGGAGGGGAGAAGCATCACAGAGAAAATGATCAATCAAATTTGAGTCACAGAAATTCAGATGTAGCCCCAAACTAAGTGGGGAGGTTATGACCAACAAGCCAGCCAACCAGCAGGAAAAAATAAGACTCCTGCGGACTCTGCTGCTCATGATGGTGCCGTAATGCAAGGGTTTGCAGATGGCCACGTAGCGGTCATAGGACATGGCGGCCAGCAGGAAAAATTCTGTTACCGCAAAGAGGTCAGTAAAAAACACTTGGATGACACAAGCATTATAGGTAATGACCTTGTCACCTGTGGCTATGTTATACAAGTACCTGGGAATACAGGCAGTGGTGAATGAGATCTCCAAGAAGGAGAAATTTTGTAAAAAAATGTACATGGGTGTTTGAAGGTGGGGATCCACAAAAGTGAGGGTGATGATGGTCAGATTTCCAGTCACACTCAGCAGATAGGTAAAAAATAGAAAGATAAAAATCAGAACTTGCAGCTCAGGGTCATCTGTCAGTCCCAGCAGAATGAATGTTGTTACTGTAGAGTTTTTCATCACTGATGTCTTCTATCCAGTCTGCATGCCTGA
>NW_021868778.1:0-830 GCF_006229205.1 Suricata suricatta | reverse complement strand
GAAGTTGGAAGCTCAACTGACTGAGCCCCCCAGGTGCCCCTGAAACAATGGTTTTAAGGCATTGGACAATAAGCATCACAGGACTGTGGTCTCAGAGAGAAACAAATAAAGTGAGGCCTATGGTGACCTTGGGTTTCTGTCTAGAGGCACTTTCTAAGGGCAGTACAGGGAGGGAGAACCCAAGGAGACTCTGGGGTCTCACTGACTTGCAGAGACAGAGGTCAGAATTCAGGGAGGCTGGAATTTGTAGAGCAGATTTTTCCCAGGAGGAGAGAGCCAGGCAGTTCTCAACAAGCCCCAGAAACCTACAGAGGAATGTTCTTGAGTCTTTGGTTGAATTCTGAGACTCCATGAGGCTGAGAAGAGAATACCCACCCGGGAAAGAACGACTTCTGGGAAGCTGTGAGCGAGTTCCCAGAGCTCACACGGGGCTGGGAGATGTTTAAGTTCCATCAGCCAGTGAGGAGAGTTCTCACTGAATATTTGGGGCATTCAGTAGACACTCCAGAAAGATTACTCCTTCCTAATAGGGCTAAAATATCTCTAGAGTAAAGACCTTTCTGGATCTGCCCTACAAAACTTTAAATACAAATCTCAAGCGGATCAAGCTGAAATACAATAACTTAGCTCCCTGGCAAGAGGAAACCCAACAAAGACAGATAACAAAATGGCGGCTCAGCAATGTAACATCCACAATATATCCAGCCTCCAACAGATTATTAAGCATGAAAGATGCAGAAAATGTGACCTGTAAAGAGGAGAAAAATCAGTCAATGGAAACAGACCCACAAATGACAGAGATGATGGCAGAGAAAGACTTCTAAAAATTC
>NW_021868777.1:0-830 GCF_006229205.1 Suricata suricatta | reverse complement strand
GAGGGGCCGGTGGAGAGACTGGAAGAGTGCCAGGGAGGGGCCGCCATGGCCCTGGCCCCCCAGGAGGAAGCACGTGGGCTGGCCGGGCCCTGCCCCCCAAAAGAGGAGGTCCCACCCTCCTGGGGTCCCAGGTTCGCCCCCTCCCAAGACCTTCCCATGGAGGCCGGGGTGGGTGTCGATCAGGGTGGGTGGAAGCCCCGGCAGGTCGGTGAGGAGGACACTGTGGGTCGAGCACCTGCACCCCCAGCGCCTGCGCTCAGCCCGGCCCTGCGCCCGCCAGCCTGGGGCCGGGACCCTGACTCACTTGGCTGCCATCTCGTAGTAGATGGCCCGGTCAAAGTTGCTGCTGCGCTGCCACTCGAGCACAGCCCGGCACACGCCGTTGTCCAGCGACATGGTGGGCTTGCGGCGGGCCAGGGACCGCAGCACTGGGCTGTAAATCCTCGGGGTCAGGAGGCGGCGCTCCTCGGGCCCCCCTGCCCCCCCACACTGTGGAGGGAGCACGTGTCCCCCACCCAGCAGGACTGAGTGCTGGCAGGTGACAGGCGGTGTCCGTGCAAACCGGCCCTCCAGGCCTCCGCTGTCGCCGCGTCACACGATGCAGCCCCGGGCCCTGGGCTCCAGGCCTGCCATCTCGGCACCTGGATCAGGGCGCTCTTCCCCCCTGGACCCTGCATTCCATAATAGTCATGCTGCCTGTGACGGGCCAGGCAGTGAGCCGGACCCCTGCGGGAAGAGCCGTCACCCCGTGCCAGGGGGACTCCAGAGGCCCGCACCCTCTGTGCCTTCCCAGAGCGGGGACAGCTCACAGCCTCCCTGTGCCCCCGAGA
>NW_021868776.1:0-830 GCF_006229205.1 Suricata suricatta | reverse complement strand
GGCTTTAGGGTGGAGCCACTTGAGTCTGGGCATCCTTGGAAGCAAAATCACTTAGAAATTAATATTTTGTGCTATGAGAAGAAATATTTCACAAGAACCAAAATCTTGAATGTTTCCTCTTAACTGTTGAAGTCAGAGTTTATATCAATTCAGATATTAAATCAAGTCTGAAATTGGCCAGGAATTTTAAAACTGATTTTGACTGGAATATTCTTTTCTTTCCACAGTAGAGATTTGCTTCAATAAAGAAATAATCAATCAGGATATATCAAACTCTTTGACAATGTGACTAGTTTGAGGTGTAGACATGACCATCAAGAAGCTTCTTTGAATTCTGAAAAATCTAACTATTGTGCTGTGTGGAGAACATCAAGACACATCACTGGTGATGGCTTCACCTCTGGAAAACAGGACTGGTAGCTGGATGTGGGCCACTCTTGGTAGTAAGCTCTAGGAGTCTATAAGGATTCTTGGATGAGGAAGAATGGCTCGGTGATGGAATCTGAAGATATATTTCTCCTTTTATGTGTGAAAGAGGGTAATTGTTCCAGCCTCCTGTCCTGTTTCCCACTTTATCAATAAAGAAACCTCTGGGCCAGTTGGTATATGTGCCTTGACTTTTCATTCCATCTTCTCATGTTCCATCCTCTTTAAATTAAATCATCTCTGTGCCCCACTTACCTAGAATACGTGCTGTGGTTGCTCACCTGGGTTGGGAGTTTGCTGAAGTTATAAAAACATACAGGTGTGTGATTCCAACTCAATGGTTTACTGTTAGAACACAGAGTTTGCCCATCATAGACAGGCTTGATTATCATCAATTCCCTTGC
>NW_021868775.1:0-830 GCF_006229205.1 Suricata suricatta | reverse complement strand
TTTTTTTTTTTTGCAAAAACACAATTTTTGAAAATTTGATCAGCACAGAGGGTTTTTAGGGCAGTGAAGATGCTCTGAATGGTGTTGTAATGATGGCTTCATGTCATTATACATTTGCCCAGACCCACTGAAGATATAACACCAAGGGTGGCCATGAGGTAACCCTGGACTCTGGTGACGATGGGTCCGGGTAGGGCTCTCCTTGGTAACAAACAAAAACGCGCCCCTCTGGCGGACAGTGTAGATAATGGGGGAGGACGCTGTGCATGGGCGGAGTCAGGCGGTAGATGGAAAGTGTCTGTGCCTTTCTCTCAGTTTTGCTGTAAACCTGAAACTGCTCTAACCAAATAATTAAAGATTAACTGGAAAGTGCCAGCACTTTAAGGTAAACGTCGTTTTCTTTGTTGGCTAAACAATACCTCTCACAACTTCGATATAAATATTTCTGGGAAACTTAGGAAGCATTCCATTAAAATTTTATTGATATTAAGAATTGGACCGATAAATTAGTAATGTAGAATATATTAGTACATCACAATTTGTTATTGATGAGGTATAATTACTTTTAGTAATTACTGCATAATTCATTATTAGTAGTTTAAGCACAGATTGTATAAATAATGTTATGGAAATTGATACTTATGTGTATTCTTAGAGTATTTCATTATAATCTAAACTTAATGTTTTCATTAATTACTTTATCACTGATGTTGGAATTACTACTTTGTTATTCAAATCCACCCTTCCATTTTAGTATTAGATGTTGTATCACAGTTAGGTCTACCAAGATCCTCTCAGTGGTTTCTCTTCTGAGTTGCAGAGGTGAGTGC
>NW_021868774.1:0-830 GCF_006229205.1 Suricata suricatta | reverse complement strand
TGCAAAGGTAACAATGCGGTGCTTTGTAAGTTATGGGAATTCATTTTCCACCACATTTTCAAACTGGTCCTATTCTTTTCTGGAGTGGCGTATTGCGTCCCCAAGGGGGACCCTACCAAGGCTTGGGTTAGAATTCCACGCTTGGAATAGCCGTTTGACAAAGAAACTTTTGATTCATGATCAAATCTCAGGACTGAATGGAAGGCCAATGCGATATGCTGGCTCAGCTGAAACGTGATCAAGGGTCTTGCTTAGGGGACTGTCACTTGCGGAACAACAAGAAAACCAACAACTCTGTCCCCAATGCTGTCAAAGCATGGTGGCTGCAAAGGTAACAAAACAGTGCTTTCTATATTATGGGAATTCATTCTGCACCACATTTAGAAACTGGTCATGTTCTTTTCCGGAGTGGCGAATCGGATCCCCAAAGGGGGACCGAACCACCCCTTGGGTTAGAGTTCCACGCTATGAAAAGCCCTGTGCCAAAGAAACCTCTGAACGATGATCACATTTAGGTCTCATGGGAAGGCCAATGTGTTGTGCTGGCTCAGCTGAAACGTGATCAGGGGTCTTGCTTAGGGGACTGTCACTTGCTAAGGACCAAGGACACCAGGATCTCTCTTCCCCAATGCTGCAAAAACATGTTCGCTGTAAACATGACAAGGTGGTGATTTGTAAGTCACGCCTATTCATTCTGCACTACATTTGGAAACTGATCATGTTCCTTTCCGGAGTGTCGAATCGGGTCCCCAAGGGGGACCCAACCACGCTTTGGGTTAGAGTTCCGCGCTCTGAAAAGCCCTGTGCCAAACAATCCTCTGAACGATGAT
>NW_021868773.1:0-830 GCF_006229205.1 Suricata suricatta | reverse complement strand
GTTCCATACCAAGCATTAATGATCACAAGATACTATTTTACCTCTTATGATTCTTTTTAAAATTTTTTAATGTTTATTTATTTGAGAGAGAGAGAGAGAGAGAGAGAGAGAGAGAGAGAGAGAGAGAAAGAGAGAGACATAGATTCTGAAGCAGGCTCCAGGCTCTGAGCTGTCAGCACAGAGCCCAATGTGGGGCTCGAACTCAGGCACCTTGAGATCATGACCTGAGCAGAAGGTGGAGGCTTAACTGATACAGCCACCCAGCTGCCCCAACTCTTATGATTCTTAATGATCACTTGACAATAATGAAGTAATGTTTATCATGACAGATATCTAGTATTTATTGAGTGCTTGTCTGTGTGTAAAGCATTGTTCTAAGCCTTTTAAGTGTCTGACTTCCTCAATTCACATAATCACCTTAAGAAGTAGGTAGTTGTCGTATTCATTCTGCTGATTAGAAAACTGAGGCACGTAATGGTCAAGTAATATGTCCAAGTTTACAGAGCTAATAAGTGGTAGAATCTGAATTGTAACCTAGTAATCTGATTCCAGAACCCATGTTCATCCTGCAACATCAACTGAAGGAGCAATGGAGGATTTGAGCTGTTCTGGATTCATTCTATGATGCTTACTTAGATCTCTCTGCTGAAGCTGACCCAGAAATGTTGGATTAATTCCTGTAATCCATGTATAACACGATGTAACCCAGTGATGCTTTCAGTTCCCAGTTCCCAGTTCTTGGCCACTGAGAGAAGAAAGGAGTTTTACCAGGCACAGATTTGAAACTACATCGGAGAGCATAATAACGCTGATGTCAAGGACAGATCATC
>NW_021868772.1:0-830 GCF_006229205.1 Suricata suricatta | reverse complement strand
GAGGTTCCAATAGTTCATGTTTGCTCTTGATTCCCTGCCCTTTGGGATGTGTCAAGTTAGAAATTGCTGCAGTTAAGGTCAAGGAGGTTGTTTCCTACTCTCTCCTCGAGGGTTTTGATGGTTTTCTGTCTCACATGCAGGTCCTTCAGCCATTTTGAGTTTCTTTTTGTTTATGGTGTAGGAAAGTGGTCTAGCGTTACTCTTCTGCATGTTCTGTCCTGGTCTCCCAGCACCATCTGTTAAAGAGGCTGTCTTTTTTTTTTCATTGGATACCCTTTTCTGCTTTGTCAAAGATTAATTGCCCATACACTTGTGGGTCCAGTTCTGGACTCTCTATTCTATTCCACTGGTCTATGTGTCTGTCTTTATGCCAATACCATAGTGTCTTGATGATGACAGCTTTGTGGTAGAGACTAATGTCTGAAATTGTGATGCCTCCTGTTTTGGTTTCTTCTTCAATATTCTTTTGGCCATTTGGGGTCTTTTGTGGTTCCTTACAAATCTTAGGATCTTTGTTCTAGCTTTGAGAAGAATGTTGGTGCAATTTTGATTGGGATTGCGTTGAATGTGTAGATTGCTCTGGGTAATAATGACATTTTAACAATGTTTATTCCTCCAATCCATGAGCATGGAATGTTTTCCATTTCTTGGAGTCTTCCTCAATTCTCTTTGTAAGTTTTCTATAGTTTTCATCATACAGATCTTTTATATATTTGGATAGTTTTATTCCTAGGTATTTTACGTTTTTCGTGCAATTATGAATGGGATCAGTCTCTTCATGTCTCTATCTGTTGCTTCATTGTTGGTGTATAGAAAGGCAACTGATTCTG
>NW_021868771.1:0-1681 GCF_006229205.1 Suricata suricatta | reverse complement strand
GATGTGTATATAAATTATAGCACCCAACACTGAACACAATATTAGGCATGTGTTTTTCATGGCCAATTAAAAGAAAGCACTGTTCTCCCTTCTCTGGTTCTCAACACTACGTACATATTAAGATGCACTTAGCATTTGCTCCAGATATCAGGCGCCGCTCAATGTGCTTTACATACATTAACACATGTAATCTCATCACAGCCTGTGAGGTAGGTACTTTGATTATTCTCATTGTTTTATGAGGAAATGACAGTGTAGTTATATCAGTGCTCCTCCAACTTCAATGCACATAAAAACCATATGGGGTTCCTATTAAAATGTAGGTTCTAATTTAGTAGGATTTCTGCAGGTCCTGAAATTCTGCAAGTCTAACGAGCCCCCAGGTAATATTGGTGCTGCGGGTCCCGGGAACATAATTAAAGTAAAAAGGGTCTGTGTAACACGATAAAATGATATGAAATGATAAATCAGAAAAATCCTAAGCTGTAGTGGCAAGAGGTATCTTTAATGACGTTACAGGAAGTTTCAGAGAATTTGTGTTTATTTAATTGGAGAACTGTTTTTAGCTTACAACCTAATTTGAAGGATGTTCTTCTACCAACAAGAACTGGCTTGTAAGCCCCTTCTACCACTGAAGAACAAAATCACCTCGATTACTAGCGTTGACTAAGCACTCACCATGTGTCAGGCCCTCCTCCAGGAAACTTACACTTCCTATCGTGTAATGTTTCCAGCAGTCCTACAAGGTGCATCCCACGATGATCCTGTTTTGAAGATGAGAAAACTTAAGCAAATAGGAGAGCTTTGCTTACATACATTTTAATAGATACACAAAAATCCAGTAATTAGACCAAGATCGCACAGCCAGTAAGTGGCAGAGTTGGAACGCAAGTCCCCCTGACGCCCGAGTCCAGGTACGTCCCTATGAACTACATCCCCTGCCTACACTTACCTCACAGAAAATAGAGGCAGCAGTCCAAGAGATTCAGAGGCAGAGAAATTACAGAGGCCAGCGAGGGGAAAGTGGTCACTTCCCAGATAAGACAG
Organism: Suricata suricatta; assembly: GCF_006229205.1. Taxonomy (NCBI): domain Eukaryota; kingdom Metazoa; phylum Chordata; class Mammalia; order Carnivora; family Herpestidae; genus Suricata; species Suricata suricatta. The sequence continues at coordinate 634 of NW_021868771.1, read as the reverse complement.
TTGCTGTGTACCAAGCATTTCTTTAAATCGACCTGTGTTAAATCCTATGTTAAAGACGATAAAAGTGAACATTGATCAAGTACCTAAACAGAGACCACAGATTTTCTGTAGTTAATAATAAGGACCTTAATGTTTAGAACACCAGAACAAGCTCACAGCCGGTGCTAGGTGCAAATGTATACATGCAAGTCCTGCCGGCTGTGAGTTAATAATCTAGCTGGGGAACCATTCATAAATAAATGACTCCCTAATAGAATATAACAGATGCTGTAGTAACAATGGAGTAGGGTGAGGTGGGGAAGGGACAGCGTCAGTGAAGAGACTCATCAGGTAGACGGGTACTAAACACCATCCTGGCAGAGAAAAGCAGAAGAGCAAAGGGAGGTAAAACCTAATTTTACTATTTCCTAGGTAGGTGTAGTGGTACATAGAATGGTTTTTTATTTACATATTTGTTCCAAAAGGGTGATTCATTTTCATGGTTCTCAAATTATGCTCCTAAGGAAGACTGCTCTTGTATAAAAATAACAGAATCTCTCAATTGTAAATTTGATTTCCTTCTGGGTTTTTTTCCCTTAAACCCGTTGGCAACTATTTTTGCTGGCTATTAAGAAATATCAAACAGATATTAAAG
>NW_021868770.1:1915-2000 GCF_006229205.1 Suricata suricatta | reverse complement strand
CCCTCCTCACGTGGCTGCATTCTTTTACCTCCAGTGTCAGAGCAGGAGGCCTAAGAGGAAATGCTACTATTGTTTTTTTTTTTTT
>NW_021868770.1:0-1815 GCF_006229205.1 Suricata suricatta | reverse complement strand
ATTGACCGTACATTTGTGGGCCCAGCTCTGGATTCTCTATTCTATTCCATTGGTCTATGTGTCTGTTTTTGTGCCAATACCATACTGTCTTGATGATGACAGCTTTGTAGTAGAGGCTAAAGTCTGGGATTGTGATGCCTCCCGTTTTGGTTTTCTTCTTCAATATAACTTTGGCTAAACGGGGTCTTTTGTGGTTCCACATGAATTTGAGGATAGTTTGTTCTAGTTTTGAGAAGAATATTGGTGCAATTTTGATGGGGATGGCATTGAATGTGTAGATTGCTTTGGGTAGTAATGACATTTTCACAATGTTTATTCTTCCTATCCATGAACAGGGAATATTTTTCTATTTCTTGGTGTCTTCTTCGATCTCTTTCATAAGTTTTCTTTTTAATTGTTTCCTTTGCATTGCTGAAGTTTTTATCTTGATGAGGTCCCAATAGTTCATTTATGTTCTTGATTCCCTTGCCTCTGGGGATGTGTTGAGGAGGAAATTGCTGCGATTGAGGACAAGGAGGCTGTTTCCTGCTTTCTCCTCTAGAATTTTGATGGTTTCCTGTCTCACATTCAGGTCCTTTATCCATTTTGAGTTTATTTCTGTGAATGTTGTAAGAAACTACACCACCTATTGAAGAGGCTGTCTTTTTTCCATTGGATACTCTTTCTTGTTTTGTCAAAGATTAATTAGCCGTGTACTTGTGAGTCCAGTTCTGGACTCTCTATTCTATTTCACTGGTCCATGTGTCTGTTCTTGTGCCAATACCATACCGTTTTGATGATGACAGCTGTGTAGTAGAGGCTAAAGTCTGGGATTGTGATGCCTCCCGTTTTGGTTTTCTTCTTCAATATTACTTTGGCTATTCAGGTTTTTTTGTGGTTCCATATGAAGTTTAAGATAGTTTGTTCTAGCCTTGAGAAGAATGCTGGTGCAACTTTGATGGGGATTGCACTGAATGTGTAGATTGCTTTGCTTAACAATGACATTTTAACAATGTTTATTCTTCTGATCCATGAGCATGAAATGTTTTTCCAATTCTTCGTGTCTTCTTCAATATCCTTCCTAAGTCTTCTATAGTTTTCAGCATGCAGTTTTTTTTATATCTTTGGTTAGGTTTATTCCTAAATATTTCATGATTTTTTTTTTTGTGCAATTGTGCATGGGATCTGTTTCTTGATTTCTCTTTCTGTTGCTTCATTTTTGGTGTATAAGAATGCAACCAATATCTGTACATCGATTTTGTACCCTGTAACTTTACTGAATTCATGGATTAGTTCTAGAAGGCTTCTGGTGGAGTCTTCTGGGTTTCCCTGTAGAGTATCATGTCATCTGCGAAAAGGGAAAGTTTGAGTTCATCTTTGCCAATTCTGATGCCTTTTATTTCAGTTTGTTGTCTGATGGCTGATGCCAGGACTTCTGGCACTATGTTAAACAACAGTGGTGAGAGTGGACATCCCTGTTGTGTCTCTGATCTCAGGGGGAAAGCTTTTTCCCCATTGAGGATAACATTGACTGTGGGCTTTTCATAAATAGCTTTTATGATACTTAAGTAAGTTCCTTCTATCCCGACTTTCCTGAGGGTTTTTATTAAGAATGGATGTTGTACTTTATCAAATGCTTTTTCTACATCTGTCGACGTGATCATATGGTTTTTTTCCTTTTGTTTGTTAACGTGATGTATCATATTGATGGATTTGGGTATATTGATCCAGCCTGGTAACCCAGGAACAAATCCCCTCATGATCATAATGGATAATTCTTTTTATATCCTGTTGAATTTGATTTGCTAGTATCTTGTTGAGTATTTTTACATCTGT
>NW_021868769.1:0-830 GCF_006229205.1 Suricata suricatta | reverse complement strand
TTTTTAATAACAGTTTATTGTCAAATTGGTTTCCATATAATACCCGGTGCTTCTCCCCACAAGTGCCCCCCACCATGACCATCACCCCCTTCCCTCCCTCCCCTTCCCCCTTCAGTTCACGGTTCGTTTTCAGTATTCAGTAGTCTCTCATGATTTGTGTCCCTCACTCCCCAGCTCTCTTTCCCCCTTCCCCTCCCCACGGTCCTCTGTTAAGTTTGTCCTGTTAGATCTATGAGTGCAAACATGGTATCTGTCCTTCTCTGCCTGACTTATTTCGCTTAGCATGACACCCTCAAGGTCCATCCACTTTCCTACGAAGGGCCATATGTCATTCTTCCTCATTGCCATGTAGTACTCCATTGTGTATATATACCACATCTTGATCCATTCATCAGGTGATGGACATTTAGGCTTTTTCCATGTTTTGGCTATTGTTGACAGTGCTGCTATGAACATTGGGGTACATGTGCTCCTATGCACCAGCACTTCTGTATCCCCTGGGTAAATCCCTAGCAGTGCTATTGCTGGGTCATAGGGGAGTTCTATTGATAGCTTTTTGAGGACCCTCCACACTGTTTTCCAAAGAGGCTGCACCAGTTTACATTCCCACCAACAGTGTAGGAGGGTGCCCGAAATTTTTCTTTTTTAATGTTCTATTTATTTTTGAGAGAGAGAGACACCGCGTGAGCAGGGGAGGGTGAGAGAGAGGGAGACACAGAATCTGAAGCAGGCTCCAGGCTCTGAGCTAGCTGTCATCTCAGAGCCTGACACGGGGCTCGAACCCAAGAACCGTGAGATCATGACCTGAGCCGAAGTCGGACGCTTAACTG
>NW_021868768.1:0-830 GCF_006229205.1 Suricata suricatta | reverse complement strand
TTGGAAAAGTGTCTATTCATGTCTTCTGCCCATTACTTAACTGAATTATTTATTTTTCAAGTGTTGAGTTTGGTAAGTTCTTTATAGATTTTGGATACTAACCCTTTATCAGAGGTGTCATTTGCATATACCTTTTCCCATTCTTTCAGTTGCCTTTTAATTTTGCTCTTTGTTTCCTTTGCAGTACAGAAGCTTTTTATCTTGATGTGTTCCCAAAGTTCATTTTTGCTTTCAATTTGTTTGCCTTTGGAGACGTGTCAAGCAAGAAATTCCTGGGGCTGAGGTCAAAAAGGTTGCTGCTGTTTTTTTCTATAGGGTATTGATGGTTTCCTACCCCACATTTAGGTCTTTCATCCATTTTGAGTTTATTTTTGTGTATGGTGTAAGCAAGTGGTCTAGTCTCATTCTCCTGCATGTTGCTGTCCACTTCTCTCAGCACCATTTGCTATAAAGAGACTTTTTTCCACTGGATATTCTTTCCTACTTTATCAAAGATTGGCCATACATTTGTGGGTCCAATTCTGGGATCTCTATTTTGTACCATTGGTCTAATCTCTGCTTTTGTGCCAATACCATACTGTCTTGATGATTACAGTGGTGAGCAATAATTTTTGAAGAAGTTCCCACGGCCTAATTCCTGCCTCCACAAATGACCTTGGGCAAGTTAGCTCAGTGGAGAGTAGGGGGTTATTCTTGAAAGCCACTCCTAAAAGCCAACCAGTTTGAATAGCATTAACTAAACTATAAATTGGAGTCACTATGAATGACATTAAAATGTATCTCACTTAATTCTAACTAAATATCCTATACTAATTTGATTAGGACCTGTC
>NW_021868767.1:0-830 GCF_006229205.1 Suricata suricatta | reverse complement strand
TCTTGAACGCATCCATGATGATACCAAAGAATTCGGACTTGTATTCTCACATGGGAAATGTCCCTTGGGCACCTGAGTGGCTCCGTCCGTGAAGCATCCTGCTCTTGATTTCTGCTCAGGTCCTGGTCTCATAGTTTGTGAGTTGGAGCCTGCATCGGGCTCTGTGCTGACAGCAGGGAGCCTGCTTGAGATTCCAGGTCTCCCTCTCTCCCTCTCTCTCTCCCCTCCCCCCATCTCTTTCAAAATAAATAAACTGTTTTAAAAACAAGAAATGTCCCTTGCTCCCCGTAGCCCACCTCCTCTCAAAAGCTATCAATTCAGTAAATACCAAAATAAGCATAAGAAAGCACGCTATTTAGAGAATCCTTAAGGAATTCATTTTAACATTCTTTCCCAAACTTGCAAACCACTTCACACCTACAATAAGAGGAAGGGACCTAACACTCAGCTGCAGAAAGAAAACCTTTCAAACTTGGCCCCTGCACCTGTCTCCCTCGCAGGGGCAGCCCCTCTTCCGTGCTGGCTGCTGCATTTACACGGCGACCACCACACTTCCAGGAAATACGCACACGTTTTCATGTAATTATTTTGCAAGTTTATATAAAGCACATCATAGCAAACGTGCCTTCCGAGAGGTGGATTTCTTCCTCAATAGTATGTTTGTGACAGTGACCCGGCTACCCTCACCCGTCCTCTCTGAGGCTGCACACACCCGAATGGGCATTCCACCTTTCCCTTGTGCGTCCCTTTTTGAGTAAACTTGAAAGTTGTTTCTGATGTTTTACTAGTAGATGCTGTTTTGAACAGTCTCTATTTATCCCAGGTCAGAG
>NW_021868766.1:0-830 GCF_006229205.1 Suricata suricatta | reverse complement strand
GAGGGCCAGTCTCGGGGGAACCCCAGTACCCCGCCGCCGGATCTGTGGCGACCACGGGAGTCCTGTGAGGGCCACGCTCCGCGGGGGCAGACGAGGCTCTGCTACCGGGGTGCTCCCAGGGGAGCCGTGGGCGAGGGTCTGCGCGCGGACCCGGGTACCATGGGGAGCCGGCAGCCCGGGGGGCCACCCCTTCCCGGAGCGTCCCAGCCTGGTTTCCGCCGCGCTGCGAACCGGTCCAGGGGGACCCAAGTCTCTGCTGCGCCCCACCAGCCCGGGAGGAGCGAGGGCGGGGAGGGTGGCGTAGGGGAGGCCTGGCGGGGACCCTGGCCTGCCCTCCTTCCGGCCCAGAATCCTCCGGGCTCGCGGGGCCTAGGCTCCTCCCCTGCTTGTCAGGTCCTGGCTCCTCCCATGTTCTCCTGGCCCAGGCTCCTCCCCTGCTCGCCAGGCCTCCGGCTCCTCCCTCTCGCCCCGCCCCCTTGCTCGCCGAGCCCCAGGCTCCTCCCTGCACGACTCCTCCCCCTGCAGGGCCTGAGCACAAGCCTGTGACCTGCGGATTCTAGGAGCAGAGGTGGGCTAGGTGAGGACCCCGCGGGATCCTTGCTGCTCCTGTCCCCAGGGATGTGCGCCACAGCCCCAGGGAGAGGCGCACACCTCCAGAACCTCAGGTTGAGCTCCCCGTACTCTCTGCAAATCAGACCTGGGGCACTCAGGACTTCTCACTCTCCAGTTCACAGTCCAGAGAGGTTTTCCCCTTTTCCAACTGGATGCCACCTTTCCTCAGCCCCCTAGATCTTCCCTTGTCTCTCCAGGAGCACTGTTCCCTTCCCCCA
>NW_021868765.1:0-830 GCF_006229205.1 Suricata suricatta | reverse complement strand
CACGCGCATCACCTCTCAAGCCCCCAGGGCCCAAGACGGAGGTTGTGGCCCACTGCTTACCGGCCGCCCGGTGAACCTCTAGGCCTTCTGGCCACAGGGGCCCTGGACGAGGTTCTCAGCCTGGCTGTGCGTGTATTCGAGTGTGTGTCAGTTGTCCTGGCGATGCTCAGGCCGTCCCGGTCACTTGCGCTCCCTAATTGCCTGGTCTTGGCCACAAGACAAGTGGTTTTAAAAAACAAAGTGCTCTGAGTGCACACTGTTCTTGGAGCCTTCCAAGCACGTTAATGAGCACACTGGCTGATGATAAGGACTCCGATGGCTGCCCTCCCCTACCGCAGCGTGACCTGGATGCACACGCTGAGAAAACTCATGGCCAGCCTGACACATGCTCGAGCAAGAAGAGAGTGTGGTTACCGGCAAGATCGTGGAGCTAATTGACAGCTAGCAAACTGGTCTGTGCCATCCCCACCGAGGGCTAGCTCTAGATTTTGCCCCCTCTCCCCTGCTGCAGCTGGTTAGAGGGACCTGCCCGAGAACAGGGACTTTGGGGAGCACGTGAAGGTGAGGACACTTAGCTTGTTGGCCTCACCTCTGGTGAACCCTCCATCACTTGCCCTGAGACTTCATGTGTCTTTCCTGTGAGTAGGCCCCCAGTCACATGGCAGCAAACCCCTTGGGGATGCTGTGCTCTAGGGGATCCTGTGACCTAAGGCCCCTCCCACAGCCTCTTACAAAGGTGGAAAGGCAGCCCTTACTCAGAAGCATCACGATAGGTCTAGGGACCACTGCAGTGGGATTTTCCAGGGGCGCAGATGGATGGGGCTCTCCTC
>NW_021868764.1:0-830 GCF_006229205.1 Suricata suricatta | reverse complement strand
AGGGGAAGAGGGAAAGAGAGTTGGGGAGAGAGAGGGATGCAAAACCTGAGAGACTATTGAATACTGAAAATGAACTGAGGGTTGAAGGGGAAGGGGGAGGGGGGAAAAGAGGTGGTGGTGATGGAGGAGGGCATTTGTGGGGAAGAGCACTGGGTGTTGGATGGAAACCAATTTGACAATAAACTATTTTTTAAAAAAAAGAACGTTTAGAATTTGAAATAAAAAAAAGTAAAACTAAAAAATATTAAAACTTTTGATGGTACAAAAAAGATTGGAATTATATTTTTACAAATTTAGTAAAATAACCATAATTCTTTGACAATATGGAAAAACAATAAACATTTATTAAAAGAGCAAGACTGGAGTTATAAGAATCACTGTTTCTTCTGCTAGATTTGGCTCAATTAAATTTAACTTAGCAGAATTGGTTTAACAACTATGATATGCTTGGGACCATGGTAGGTGCTGGAAACAGAAAAATGAATCAGATCCACCACTTATTTAATTGCACCATTTCTTGGCCTCTTTGTTATTTAAAAATTTTTAAAAAAATATCTTTTATTTATTTTTGAGAGACAGACAGTGCGAGTTGGGGAGGGTCAGAGAGAGAGGGAGACACAGAATCTGAAGGAGGCTCCAGGCTCTGAGCTGTCAGCACAGAGCCCAACGTGGGGCTCGAACCCACAAAACGTGAGATCATGACCTGAGCTGAAGCCGGCGCTTAATCGACTGAGTCACCCAGGCAGCCCCTCTTCGCTTTTTTTAAAGTCTTCTACGTGTGTTTCCACCTCTGGGCATTTGTACATGCTTTCCCTTAGGTCTGGGACATT
>NW_021868763.1:0-830 GCF_006229205.1 Suricata suricatta | reverse complement strand
GATGGGAGCTGTGTTTGAGGAACACCCATTGCTTGGGGCTCCTGGGTGGTTCAGTCACTTAATTAGCATCTGACTACGGATTTCAGCTCGGATCCTGATCTCAAGGTTTGTGAGTTTGATTCCCACATCTGGCTCTGTGCTGACACGTGGAGCCTGCTTGGGATTCTGTCTCTCTGTCTCTCCCTCTCTCTGCCCTTCCGCTGCTTCTGCTCTCTCTCTTTCTCTCTCCCCCAAAATGAAAAAAATGAATAAACTTTAAAAAAATATCCATCATTATATGATGGCTTTAAGATCATTTTCTCACTCTCTTTGTCTTGATTAGTTTTCCTTTGCCAATTAAGGATTTCATTGCTTCCATATAACAAATTCTGTTATGATCCAGTAATTCAAAATGATAAAGTGTGTTCTGGGTACAAATGTTGTGGTTCAAGGGGTCTCTAAGTATCTTTATTCTCTGAAACTTATCAAAATAAATTTTAAAATATACTCTTCAGAAATAGTGACCACAATGTCCCAGCAACAACTGCATCAGGAAAAGAGAGCGATGCCACTTCCAAAAGGAATGGCCAAGGAAGGAGACAGAAAGTTCTCCCATATCTCAGGGTGCTCTTAATAGACGACCTTTACCCACCAAAGCTGGAGTCGGATGTGGCAAGAGGATGGTGCGTCCGAAGACCAGGTGGGTAGACTAAAGGCAGGTAGCGGGGAGACAGAGAAATAAGAGAGGATAAACCCACAAGAGGAAAAGCAAATGAGCTGTTACTGCTGGATCTCATTCAGGGCCATCTTCATGGATTAGACCCCTGTGCGCATGCTCAGATAGCTCCCAG
>NW_021868762.1:0-830 GCF_006229205.1 Suricata suricatta | reverse complement strand
TTGGAGTTAATGCTGTTACTTACTTGTAATGTCTTCCTTGCTTCTTTATGAATTCTACTAAAGGACCCAAGGTTCAGTAAATATTTACTAATTAATGGGCTCAGGGTGAAGTATGAGTAAGTCAACTGTTAAGTGTTTGTAGTTGTGATCAATTCTATTTTCTTTTTTTATTTTTTAATTTATATTGAGAGAGAGAGAGAGCGAGAGAGCAGGGGAGGGTCAGAGAGAGAGGGAGACACAGAATCGGAAGACAGGCTCCAGGCTCTGAGCTAGCTCTCAGCACAGAGCCTGACGCAGGGCTCGAACTCATGAACTGCGAGATCATGACCTGAGCTGAAGTCGGATACTTAACCCCTGTCAATTCTATTTTTAAAGATGTACCAGGGAAGAGCTTTCAAGTTGAGTTCCAGACCTGAAAGTTCTGAGGAGTTCCCCACCATGAGGAGGAAGATCAGAGGGGAAACTGAAACAGGTAGTATTTAAATATTTCTGTTTTTTTCTTTTTAGTATATTGATTTTAAAAGCCAGATTTTTACTTGAAAAAAAAGTTCCACTGTCAAAAATATTTCAAAACCATTATTTTACAAGTGTTTGTCCAAATTTTGTCTCTTTTGCACATGTGAGTAAATAATATTATATATGTGACTCAAGAATATGCACATGTATTTTTTAGCAATAATTCAAACAAGACAATTAGAATTGCATTTGAAATATAGTGCACAAGACAGGGGACATAATGAAGTAAATTTGTGTGTGTGTAAGATATAATGAATTCAACACCTGAATCACAGATTTCAATTATGTGCATTGACTTTTTCTACTCAAAACTT
>NW_021868761.1:0-830 GCF_006229205.1 Suricata suricatta | reverse complement strand
AAATGTAACTACCGTTTGTTACCATGTGACACTATTATGGTGTCATCGCCGTGCCTCTTATTCCCGTCAATTACTCGTTCCCTTACTGAAAGCCTGTATCTCCTACTCCCCTTCACCCATTTGCTCATCCCACACACTCCTTTCCTCTGGCAAATATCAGTTTATTCTCTGTATTGATAGGTCCAACTCTGCTTTTTTTTTGTGTATTCATTTGTTTTACTTTACAAATTAATTTTTTAAAATAGTTTATTCTCAAATTGGTTTCCATACAACATCCAGTGCTCTTCCCTACAAGTGCCCTCCTCCATCACCGCCACCTCTTTTCCCCTTTCCCCCTGCCCCTTCAACTCTCAGTTCATTTTCAGCATTCAAGTAGTCTCTCAAGTTTTGCGTCCCTCTCTCTCCCCAACTCTCTTTCCTTCTTCCCCTCCCCCCGGTCCTCCATTAGGTTTCTCCTGTTCTCCTGTTAGACCTATGGGTGCAAACATATGGTATCTGTCCTTCTCTGTCTGACTTATTTCGCTTAGCATGACACTCTCGAGGTCCATCCACTTTCCTACAAATGGCCATATTTCATCTTTTCTCATTGCCATGTAATACTCCATTGTGTATATAAACCACATCTTCTTGATCCATTCGTCAGGTGATGAACATTTAGGCCTTTTCCATGATTTGGCTATTGTTGACATTGCTGCTATGAACATTGGGGTACATGTGCCCCTATGCATCAGCATTTCTGTATCTCTTGGGTAAATCCCTAGCAGTGCTGTTGCTGGGTCATAAGGGAGTTGTATGGATAGTTTTTTGAGAAACTTCCACACTGTTTTCCA
>NW_021868760.1:0-830 GCF_006229205.1 Suricata suricatta | reverse complement strand
GACAAAACTGAGGCTTAGTGAATTTAAGTACTCTTCCAAAGTCCTTACTTTCCATAACAGGTAAATCTAGGATTCAATGTCAAGAAATATGACTCTGCAGAGCCTTTGGCTAATATATTGCTAAGTAACTTGAGCTACAACTCCATTTCCTCATTTGTAAAGCTGCTTGGTTTGGTCTCTAAGGTTTCTTTCAGGTCTAAAAGTAATGTACAAGATGGACAACTGTGTCAAACACCTCGACAACTGCAAGGAGAAGCCAGCTTGAAGGATTTTATATCTTATGTCTAAAGACAATGCAGCAGAAAAGCAAATGATGAGCCCAAGTTAGATGTGAAATGCAATATATTGTTTTTTAAAGTTTTATTTGGTTATGTCACATGTCCTTTGGAAAAGTAATAGGAATTTAAAAAAAAAGAAAATATATCTAAGGTTATATAGTAGAGAACAAAAGGAACCACATACTATACACTGGGTCTGATGACTTTTTATTTTTTTATTTTGTTTTAAATTTTTTTTAATGTTTTATTTATTTTTTGATACAGAGAGAGACAGAGCATGAGAGGGGGAGGGGCAGAGAGAGAGAAGGAGACACAGAACTGAAAGCATGCTCCAGGCTCTGAGCCAGCTGTCTGCACAGAGCCTGATGCGGGGCTTGAACCCACGAACATGAGATCTGACCTGAGCCGAAGTCGGAGGCTTAACCGACTGAGCCACCCAAGCGCCCCTGATGACTTTTTATTTAATGTTTTATTTATTTATTTTACGAGGGGAGTGTGCATCAGTGGAGGAAGGAGCAGAAAGAGAGGAGAGAGAGAGAGAATCCCAAGCAG
>NW_021868759.1:0-1681 GCF_006229205.1 Suricata suricatta | reverse complement strand
GCCAAAGGCTTTCTGCCAGAGCACACACGTGGTCCTTGCAAACATTCTGTAAGGTAGCTGGAAAACTGTGCTCTGCAATTTATGAATGAGAAACTGAGGCCAAAAGGGGGGTAAGTGAATAATGCAAGCCTGAGAGGAAAAACTGAGAGTGGATAGCTTCGACAGCTAACCCCCGCCAGCTCCTTGGGCTGCAGGTCCAGTACTCCTACTTTGTCAAAGTGTGGGCCCATAGTGATGTGTAAGAGCAAACCCCACTTTCTTGAGGTTTATATTCTAGCTGTGGAGTCAGGGCCTAGAGATAAATCCGGTCTTAACTGACTCGGTGGTCACTGCCATCTCAAGGTCGGAGATGATCCCAGTTGAGCTGGGAGAGCTGGGGTAGGAAGAATATAGTGAAAGGAAGTTCTAATGGACCAGTTTCAATGAGCACCATCATTACTCAAAGAGCCTGAGGCACATACGCATCATGACCAGACTTCAAAGTATAAAGTTATGTGGTTGGGCCACAGGGTTTAAAATATATGTGGAGGGAAGGGGGGAAGGGGGAAGCGAGGAGGTGAACATGGGGTTAAAAGGATAATTTGAGACCAGGTCACAGCAGCCTTCATAGTGAGTGAGCCCATAGCCTCTTCATAGAGCTAATGAGATTAGAAAAATATTAATGAGATTTCAAGGTGATAATTAAGCTTATTAGGAAATCAATAATAAAATCTTCACTAAAACAGCTCCAGAATATAGTTCTAATTTAATAACAAGCTGGATTAATCAGCTCATCCTTAGAAGAAGTTTCATAATCCGGAGAGCCTTTGAACTTGATGGGTAATTATTGTCAATAAGAACAGACATCCTTTTGAAATTATAAGACATTAAAATAAGGTGTAAAAGCAGTTGAGTGGCTTTCATTTGTACAAAACAGCAAAACAGCTCCAGGCCAAATGTGTGTCTGACTCAGGAGAGGCTGGAAGAGGAGCTGTGTTTGCCCACCCTGCTCTAGAAAGTTTTCATCTGTTTTGTGGGTGTGGCCGAGAAAAAACTACTGGGAAAATATTTGAATGGCAAAAGTCTCTCAATAAAGCCTGACTGGTTTGGGGAGGTTGGAGGGTGTGTTCTAAATATCAGTTGGGGGCATTTAGTCAGATCTTCAATCCACCATAACATTATGTTGGGTATTGAGCAAAGAGAATGAGCCAGGAAAATGGTGGAGGCATTTCAGGGTACTTTTTGTCCCAAGAGAGAGCAATATTTTTTTTTATTTTTTATGTTTATTTATTATTGAGACAGAAAGAAACAGAGCATGAGTGAGGGAAATGTAGAGAGATAGGGAGACACAGAATTGGAAGCAGGCTCCAGGCTCTGAGCTGTCAGCCCAGAGCCCTATGTGGGGCTCGAACCCACGAACCAGGAAATCATGACCTGAGCCGAAGTCAGACACTTAAACAACTGAGCCACTCAGGCACCCCAAAAGAGCAATATTTTCAAATCAAAACTTAAGCTGTGGCCACACTGAATACGTTTATTTATTTATTTTTATTTTTACTTATTTTAATTTTTAATGTTTATTTATTTTTGAAAGAGAGAACATGAGCAGGAAAGGAACAGAGAGAGAGCGAGACACAGAATCTGAAGCAGGCTGCAAGCTGTCAGCACAGCACCTGATGGGGGGGCTCAAACCCACAAACTG
>NW_021868758.1:0-830 GCF_006229205.1 Suricata suricatta | reverse complement strand
GTGAATGCTATACATCACTAGGGATGAACAAACCACATTACACTCAATAATACAGATGAACCTTGCAAATAGTATTGAGCAAGAGTGCATGTTGTGTCATTCTATACATTTAATGTTCAGAAATGGACAAAACTAATCTCTGGTGTTAGAAGCCGGTATAGGGTTACCCATGTGAGGAGGTCAGTGACAGAAGGGGACATAGAAGATATCTGGATCTTGATCTGCATGCAAGTTGCTCATGTGTCTTCATTATACGTTTCACTTAGGATTTGTGCACTTTTCTGTATGTACTTTAGCTTTATTTAAAAAGTGTTAAGGGCAAAATGAACAAATCAAGAGACTATAGATGCTGACAAGGGTGTGGAGAGACGGGCACCCTCCTACACTGTTGGTGGCAATGTAAACTGGTGCAGCTGCTCTGGAAAACAGTGTGGAGGTTCCTCAAAACACTATCCATTAAACTCCCCTATGACCCAGCAATAGCACTGCTAGGGATTTACCCAAGGGATACAGAAGTGCTGATGCATAGGGGCACATGTACCCCAATGTTCATAGCAGCACTTTCTATAATAGCCAAAACATGTAAACAGCCTAAATGTCCATCACCTGATGAGTGGATCAAGAAGATGTGGTATATATATATACAATGGAGTACTACATGGCAATGAGAAAGAATGAAATCTGGCCATTTGTAGCAAAGTGGATGGACCTCGAGGGCGTCATGCTAAGTGAAATAAGTCAGGCAGAGAAGGACAAATACCATATGTTTGCACTCATAGGTCTAACAGGAAACATTCAGAATGATCTAGCTTCAAGAAAAACAAGCAGTT
>NW_021868757.1:0-830 GCF_006229205.1 Suricata suricatta | reverse complement strand
GTGTCCTTTTCCCCCCTCTGAATACATCATAACTGTTCTTCCATGTTCTAATGTGCATATACTGTTCCTGTGGGGGACGTGCAGACGTGTCACCTACACCCCAGTTTTTGGGGAAGGACGTGCTTTGGCTGCCACCACGCAGGGCTTCCCTGCACCAGTTCCCTGGACTAGGTTCATGCCCTTCCCACCCCAGCCCCCACCCAGGGACCGGCAGAGGCAGGTGTGGTGGTTCTTGCCACTTGGCCCGATGGCCTGGGCTCCGGAGCTCGCCAGGAGGTTGGCTGCCCGGCCCTTCCGCCTCTGCCCGCTCCCACTTGTCTCCTAGATGGCACTCCCCGAATGCCTCCCGCACACGACATGCCCCTCACCGTCTGCCTCCCATGGAGCGGAGCCTGTGTGCCCGCGATTATTCTAACTTTTAATGCGGTACTATGTACACATGTTAAAAAAAAAAACCCACAACAACACATGTGAACAGGACAACAGGGTATCCAGTGCAAAAGTAAGTCTCTCTCTCACCGTGACCCCAGCACCCCTGACCCTGGGCGCTCTCCCCAGAGGCAAACACCATTATCCATTTCGAGTGTACCTTTCCAGGGCTGGGCTGTTCATACACAAACACAGATACCGAGAGGGTTAATTTTATGCGTCCACCCAACTGGACCACAGCATGCCCACGTAGCTGGTTAAACATGAATTCTGGAGTGCGGCCGTGAGATCCGGGAAGGCCGCAGCCCTGACGGGGGAGACTGAGTGCGGTGGACGGCCCTCCCCAGGACGGCCCCCAGCCAGTTCGCTGCGCCAGGGCCGAAACGCCAGAGGACAGGAGG
>NW_021868756.1:0-830 GCF_006229205.1 Suricata suricatta | reverse complement strand
CAGGCAGTCCCAGCTGCGGCAGCTTTGGCGTCTGGCGATAGCGCTGTGGAAGTGTCAGGGACACTTGAGCAGAGCAGTGGCTCTGATGCCTCCCAGCACCAGCAGCTGCTCTTATATTCCTGCTGCTCTGGGTCTGGGGGGGTCCAGGAGCTCTGAGCAACCAATGAGAGAAAAGATCACGTACCCTAGATGGTTTGTGTCACCCATTTGCGTCTAGAACCTAGAACATTCAGCGGGACCATCCCACTTGTATTTGCATTGAGGTCATTGATGCCAGTGGAGGGAGGGAGAGGGATGGGACCAAGCAGGAACATCCTTATAAAGTAAGCAGGAAGGTGAGGGCAGGTTGATGTCATGGTAAATTTCACCAGTGCAGTTCCGCAAGGCATCGAACGTGTGTCCCACTCTATCTTTAGCTGTGTGGTCTTAAGGGCAAGATCCAGGAAGCAGGCAATCCTGGCTCCTCAAGTCTGACCATAAGGTTACTCCCCCTCCCCCAATTCCGTGCCGGCGCCCTGTCTAAGGGAGGCTTGCAGGGATACAACATGCAGGAGTGTTGATTCTGGGCTGGAATCCCTCAGAAGGACAGAGCTCCAGGGAAGTAAGAGGTAGAAGTGACAGCAAGAGCTTTGTCAGAAGTCAATTCCAGCTGTGCCAATTCCAGGCAGGAGAAACAAGGGCAAGTAATTTCACAGCACCTCGATATACTCATCTTTGAAATGGGGACCATATTCCCATTTTGACAATGCGGTGTCCTCAGGAACCATGTACTTGTCCCCTAACAAGGTAGAGATTTAGAAGAACACTGAGTCCCAAATGGGGGATTCCGT
>NW_021868755.1:0-830 GCF_006229205.1 Suricata suricatta | reverse complement strand
TGGGGGGCAGTGATATGAACCCGGATGCAAATGTCAGACAGCTCAGAAACTGGTCTCCGGGACCTGCCACTAACTACGGTGCCCTCGGTGGCAAGCTACTGCCTGGCTCTGTCTCAGATGCCCATCTCTGTGAGGGGGTCCTAGTCATTTCCCCAAACGCTGTTTTGAAGATGACAGGAGTGTAGATAAAGTGCCTAGTACAGTGCCTGGCACATAGTATGTGCGTAATTAGATGTAGCCATATTATCATTATTATGGTAATCACTGTTTAGTTCAAGGAATATGGAAGGAGTACAAGCTCTCTCTCTCTCTGTGTGTGTGTGTGTGTGTGTGTGTGTGTGTGTGTGTGTGTGTGTATGGAAAACATATGCATATGCATCCCTTTTTGAACTTCCAGATTTGAAATATCTGCAGATGGAGGTTTCCTTTGGATAATTTTCAGGTCTCCCCTCAGCAGTGTGTTTTGGTTGCTAAACGGAGCTCACAGTTACTGAGCCAAGTGTATGCCTCCTCCCATACCATCTCCCCGAACGTCCCTCTCAGGTCGGAACAGATCTCTTCCTGGGAGATGACACCCGGACCCAGGGAGGGTTGCGTTTGCCCCAGGCTACCCTTGCGAGGATGCACTCTGCTTCTCCCCCTGCGGTACCTAGTCCTGTAGAAGCCTCCCTCCTTTGCAACTTCAGTTGAACTGTCGATTCTGCTGGCTTGCTGTGTTGGGATCAGCTTGTTCTTCGCTCAAAGCCAACCGGTTTGCACAAAAGCACAAAGGATCCCAGAGGTTGCTGAATATTTAACGTTCGCAGGCAAATGCCGCAGTCACCAAAAGC
>NW_021868754.1:0-830 GCF_006229205.1 Suricata suricatta | reverse complement strand
GTGGCCTGAACCTGTGGTCCCCAAATTCACCTTGGAATCCTGGCCCCCGGTGGGACAGTGTCAGGAGGTGGGGCCTTTGGGAGGCGCTTGGGTCAGGAGGGCAGAGCCCCACCAGTGGGAGCAGGCCTTCTAGAAGATGCCCCAGAGAGCCCCCACCCCTCCGTCTTCTGAGGGCTCAGCAAGAAGGTGCTCGTTATAGACCAGGAAGAGGGGCCCCACCAGCCCGTGACCTCAGCCTGCGGACCCTTGACCTGGGACCTCCAGCCTCCAGAAGCGCCAGCGAGAAGTCCGCTGTGTCCACGGCGCCCAGCAGCCCGGACGGGCGGGGGTGCCGCGGGCAGACCGGGGACACAGGGGCACCGGCAGTGTGGGGGACTGCACGAGGTCACGTGGCCCTCACGCAGGGGCAAGACGGTCCGGATTGGTGGGCGGCACAGCCATGGATTTATCCACCTGCGGGTCCCGGAGGAGGAAGAGCGTCTCCCTGCCTCCCTCCCGGCTCAGGTTATAGAAAGACCTTCAGGTCCAGCCAGATCTTCTGGGGTCCCTGCCCCGCCCCTGGGGTCCCTGCCCCGCCCCTGGAGTCCCTGCCCCGCCCCTGGGGTCCCTGCACCGCCCCTGGGGCCTCTGCCCAGTCCCTGGGGTCCCTGCCCCACCTCTGGCTCTCACTGCGCTGGCTCCATTGCTCTGCGCCTGCGTTTCTTCCATACTTTGGGGGCGGCAGTGACCGTCTCGGAGGGTGGCTTTGAAAGCGCCTCAGTGCATCCTACAAAACGTGACCCCCGGGAACCCCCGTTGCGGTCCCAGCAGGAAGTGAGGGATTCCCCAGC
>NW_021868753.1:0-830 GCF_006229205.1 Suricata suricatta | reverse complement strand
ATCCCACAAACTGTGAGATCATGACCCAGGCTGAAATCAAGAGCCGGATGCTTAACCAACTGAGCCATCGGGCGGCCCTGTGCTCTCTCGCTCTCTCGCTCTCTGATGGTCAAAGCATTCCTTCTGGGAGACAGGATGGAGACATTAATATCATGTTGTTTTGTGTTAGGAAAACGGAATTTGACTAAAATTGTTTTAGGAACTAGCAGTCACAGATATGTTAAGAGGGCTTTAAATGTAAACACATATAAAAAAGCAAAACTATTAGTGACCCCCTCCATCTCCTATAATTACAGTATGACTGGCTGTTGTTCAAGATTGTGTATATTGCTGTTTTACGTTCATTTTAAAATGAAAAAATAATTTCTAGGAATCATCTTTTCTTAATGTAAATTTGGTTACAGAGAAAAAGAGACACTTGAGGGCCATGCCCTTTAATAAAGATAGAACATCTAGTATGATTTTTACCTCATTAAACCAATATTTTAATATATTTCTTTTAAGAAATATTGTTCTAACGAATCCCATGAACTTTTTGCATATTTTAGGATTTCTTTTCCACATGCTCATTTTACACATCAAAGCATTCTAGTGAGAAAAACAAATCACGTTTAGCTCCAGTAAACAAGGACAACCACTTTGAGCACTGTGGTATCTACTTATCATCATCATCTTTCAAAAAAGGATGCGTACCGTTTTGTTTCGTAGTGCTAAACATTTTTATCCCCAGTGGTAACATGTAGGAAAATGTGCGCACAGAGTGTAGTTTAACTCATTATCGTAGAGTGAGTGATCATGCATGTAACGGCTGGTCCGTCAGATCAAGCAGT
>NW_021868752.1:0-830 GCF_006229205.1 Suricata suricatta | reverse complement strand
GGGGCGTCCGGAAGGAGGCCCGGGGTCCCTCCACCCTGCTGCCCGGCGTGGGCGGGTCCCACGCGAGGCTGCAGGCGGACCGGTCCAGGTCCAGGGTGGCTAGCCGGGTTCCCGTGCCCCGCCGTCCCCCGCCCCCGCCCAACAGAGAGTGGGCCGCGACCTCCTCACCGCAGGGAACCGCGGGAGCAGAGGCCACCCCCGAAACTTGCTTTAATATCAACGTCAGTGAAATAAAGGATTTTCAGATATTTAGCTGGACCAAGAGGAAACATTTCCAGAACTTCTGGGAGATTCTTATGCAGAGAAATAGGGCAGTCATTTTAATCTGGTATTTGTCAGCAATTGAGCAATACACCAAAATAAATCCTTGGAAATCCGCAACAGTGCCTAAAAGAACTCCTTGCTTTACAAAACAACACACACACACACACACACACACACACACACACACACACAGAGTATTCAAACAGTAAGACAGGGGCACTTGGGTGGCTCAGGTGGTTAAAGTATGACTCTTGATTTTGGCTCAGGTGACACTCTCATGGTGAGTGAGTTTGAGTCCCATGTGGGGCTCCATGATGATGGCTTTGAGCCTGCTTGAGATTCTCTCTCTCCCTCTCTCTCTGCCCCTCTCCCACTCATGTTCTTTCTCTCTCTGTCTCTGTCTCTCTCAAAATAAATAAATTAATTAAAAAAAACCCAGTAAGATGGATCTCCTCACCTAGAGAAAAATAAGCCTTGACTTTCTCCTAAGGTTACAGTGGGGCTTCGGCATATTTGGCATATTATTTCTTGAAAGAAAATTCTATACCATCTGCTGCTTGTTTTCC
>NW_021868751.1:0-831 GCF_006229205.1 Suricata suricatta | reverse complement strand
TCCTTTCAAGTTTGTCCCAAGAACTTTCCATCAGGAAGTCACTTATGAAACAACCTCACCTCAGACTCTGCTTTTAGGGGGCCCAACCACAGCCATAAACCCCGGGAGCTGCATGAAAATCTTGTCTGCATCCTGACATGTGTGCATGTCTGGGAGAAGGTCAATGGCTCTCATCAGGTTTTCCAAGGAATTTATGACCCAGAAAAGGTTTGAAACCTCTGCAGTAGGTGAAAATATGCGTTTTGCTTCTAAGCAAATGTGGTTGATGCTCCGTGAGCCCAGCTTTCTGGAGGACCGAATGAAGAGGGTCCTCGTGTACGAGAACCACCCGGCAGAGGGCAGGCTCCGTCACCCAGGATGCCAGCCCTCATCCCCTGAAAAAGGAGGACACAAGATGAGGGAAAGAAGCTGGAATTTACGGAGAAGCATTCGGAAGGGCAGGGAAACCACAGCTCTGGGCAAGACAGGAAGCGTGAAGCTGGATTTTTATAGTCCTAATCAAATGCAAGCAAAAGCATATTCAAAAGCCGGAGTAATTGGTAGTCGAGCGGAGCCTTCTTTCAAGCCCCGTGTGTGTTCCACACCCGGCACCGATAAGGGGCTTCCCTTCTGGCGGTCTTGCCTGCGGGAGCTCGGGAGAGCTGCAGCCCGGTCCTTCGGCGGTGCCCTGTCCAAGTGCAGGACAGAGCTGTGAACTTGGGGCAGATGCCTGGGGCCTCGTTGGTTGTTTGGAGGATCAGTGGTGGCACAAGATTGGCCAAGGAGGCGGGGATGCTGGCTGCTTTGCACACTCCCCTCCCTGCCACACACACACACACACACACACACACA
>NW_021868750.1:0-831 GCF_006229205.1 Suricata suricatta | reverse complement strand
AAGGAAAAGATGAGATGGATTGAATGGATTCAGCAGAATAGTAGCAATTGTTGAGGATATGGGTAATTTAGGCAGATTTCAGAGATGAGTTTGGTTGACGTTTCTTTGATATGGCAAATGTGTGAGGGGTATACATAGTAATTGGGGTTGCTTTCCTGAACGAAAATGCTCGATGCCTCTTACCTCTGAGTACTTCTGAGCACATAGAACATCTTAGACCACCTTTTCTCCCCACTGCAAAACTTAGAAAAACTATGACTCCTGATTCCATGACTCTCACATGCAAATATTCAATTCTAAAGATGAAATAACACCCCATAATATTTAGAGGTCAGCTCATCAAGTTTATCTTATAGTAAAATAGCCTAAATATGCAGAATGTAAAAGCTAGACCCACAAAAGCACAATACTTTAAAAAACAAACTATATTAATTCATAAAACCTACTTAGATGGCTTACAATATATTGAATTGTGCAATGAAGTTAATTTTGAATAATAATAGAAAACAGCTGAGAGAAAAACACAAGTAATTTGATGGAATTATTGCCACAATTGAATATAAATTCAGATTTTGAAATTTAGAGTGTTCAGATGGAGAGCAAAACTATAGTCACATATTTTATCTTTAGAAACAAAAAAAATCATGATAATTCAGAGCAATAAAACAAAGGACTAAGGGCGGGACACCTGGGTGCGTTTGTCAGTTAGGTGTTGGACATTGGCTCAGGTCATGATCTCACAGTAAGTTTGACCCCTGTGTCAGTCTCTGTGCTGACAACTCAGAGCCCAGAACCTGCTACAGAGTCTGTCCCCCACTCTCTCTGCCCCTC
>NW_021868749.1:0-831 GCF_006229205.1 Suricata suricatta | reverse complement strand
AGAGAGAGAGAGAGAGAGAATCCCAAACAGGCTCCATGCTGCCAGAGCAGAGCCCAATGTGGGGCACAAACCCACAGAATTCTGAGATCATAACTTGAGCCGAAACCAAGAGTCGGATGTTCAACTGAGCCAACCAGGCGCCCCACAAGTTGCTTACAATTTAATATCACAACTTTGTTCTGAAGCCTTCTGATGTGTGGTGCATGCCAGGATATGGGAGAAAGTACGACGGAGGGAAACTGAGAATGCCCTGAAGGCCCAGGTGGAGTAGATTGTATACAATTACTCAATTATTCTTTGGCTGGGGGTAATTCAGGGAAGGCCTCTAGGAGGAGTAGAACGCTTGAAGTAGAGCTGGAGGAAGTGGGAGAAAGGCGTTCCAGGGCCAGCAGAGCAAAGGTGCCTGGGGCAGGCAGGTGCCTCGGGCGTCCTGGGATCCAGAACTGCTCTTGGCCAGCCGAGGACCCCGGACCCAGTGGGAGAGAAGATTGGAAAGGTAGGTCATTGTTGAATCTTTCTAAGCCTATAATGCAAAATTCATGATTTGGGATTTAGCCTGTACAGCAAAGTCAAACCCTGGCTGATTCCATTTATCCTGCAGATGGCTTTTGTTTGGACGGCATAGCATGTGCGTGTGTGTGTGTGTGTGTGTGTGTGTGTGTGTGTGTGTTTGGGCCAACTTTTAAAATAGGAACCTCCATTTCACATACTCTCCAGATTGCCAGCTTCTCATTCATTAAACATGGGAAAATGTGGCCTGATGGAGATAATCCACAGGAGCTGAGTCCCATTTTGATAAGCCACCCAGGGTCCAGCTAGCGTGTCTACACA
>NW_021868748.1:0-1681 GCF_006229205.1 Suricata suricatta | reverse complement strand
TATTACTAACAGAGTCTGTTCATAAATTATCTGAAGGCTTCAGAGAGAAGGGCCAATGCTGAATTATGTGCCAAGTTCAAAGCAGGGACTTTAATATTTTAAAGGCAAGCCCTGACTTCTGTTCTTCCGTATAACAGGCCCTTCTGCCCCACTGAGAATATTATGGGAAATGGACATGCATGGGATGAATATAGAGTGTAAGCACATGTTAAAGGATAGAATAAGGACTAGTGTCTTGAGCATGAGACCCAGGAAGAGTGTAGAAACCTTAGTTAGATCATGTGAAGTGGGTGTCCTGTGTCCCAAGAAAAGCTAGAAAATCTTAGCTCTGCAATACTCTAGTGATTCTAGGGCAGGATTTCTCAGCTGTGACACTGTTGATATTTGGGGCCAGATAATTCATGGTGGCAGGGGACTGTCTTGTGCCTTGTGAGACGTTAAGCGGCATCCCTGTCCTCTCCCCACTAGGTATCAGCAATAATCCCTCAATTCTAACAGCAAAACATGTCTCCAAACATTACCTGGGGGTGGCGGATCACCCCAGTTAAGAACTACTGCTCTATTCAGTGATACTAATCTGGGGAGATAGGCATTCCTAGACACTTGCATACTTGATGCCCAGATTCTTTTATTTGGACCCCCACTTTTTTTTTGAGAGAGAAAGGGATAGAGTGTGTGTGACAAGCGAGCCAGAGGGAGAGCAAGAAAGAGAGTCTTAGGGAAGCTCCACACCCAGCACAGAGTCACAACCATGAGATCATGAACTGAGTCGAAATCAAGAATCAGACACTTAACTGACTGAGCCAACCAGATGCCGCTGGACAACCCCACACAAACATTTTTAATGTTGAGCTTATTGAGGCTCAGCTCTGGCATTTCTTTGTTTTTCAATTAAAAATTTTTTAGTATTTATTTTTTGAGAGAGAGAAAGACAGAGCATGAGTGGAGGAGGGGCAGAGAGCAAGGGAGACACAGAATCTGAAGCAGGCACCAACCTCTGAGCTATCAGCACAGAGCCCAGTGAAGGGCTTAAACACACAAACTGTGAGATCATGTCTTGGAGATCAAGAGTCTGATGCTCAACCAACTGAGTCACCCAGGCCTCCAGATATTTCTGAGCCTAATTGACTTTCATCTTTTGACATATGAGCAGCTACCATGATGTGAAATCCTATGCATTTGCCTAAAGAGTTAAGGAAAAGCTAGTTACATAGTAAAGAACTTTTCAGATAAAGAATATCTTTTCCCCTAGTTTTTCATGCGTGTCCATTCCAGCATTTGGGCAAACAGAAATCGCTTTTATCTTTACTTCCAAAACAGTAGAACAAATGCCAGGGTCCAGCCTGGATACAGCAGAGTTGTCGCATTTTGTGGCATCACAGATTTGATCTGCATTTCTGAATCTGGTGACCTTCTGCTCTGTTCTGACTATGGAAAACTCACTTAAGCACAGAGTCAATCATGTGTGGAGTAGGAGAAACACATGTGAAACAGTGCTGACTTTAGGCAGTATTGGGGAAGGTTTAATATAAGCTTTCTGTCATTGTTCTAATGATCCTCACCCAGTGTGGCCATTTGAAACCAAGCTTTTGCCATTTTCTTCCATCATCCAGGTCCACAATATACATATATATCCAAAGTGCTCTTTGCAAGTCAGTAAGGTAGTGTGGAACTAATTTTT
>NW_021868747.1:0-831 GCF_006229205.1 Suricata suricatta | reverse complement strand
TTCTTTTGGAGGTGGACACAGAGAGCCCTTCCGGAATGAGGGCCCCCTGGCACACTGGGGTGTGAGGAGGGTGGGATGGCAGAGCCAGAAAACAAAACCCATTCAAAGTGCAGTGAGCAGCCATCAGAAGCAGCCTGCCCCAGGGCCCCAGACTCCACCTAAGCTGTCCCACCCCCCATGAGTGACACCTCTGAAGCCACGCATGCTCCTTACGTGCCCCCCAGCACTGGGGGTGTCTGTAGTGGTCAGCGGACTCACCATCTGCTGCGTCACTCTTCAGGGGCAGCTGCCTGCTGTCCTTGTACTGCATGACGGCAACAGCTGTGCTGTCTTGATGTCCTTGAGCACTTGCTTCTGCAAACAAGCACGTGGGGAAGGAAAAGTGAGGATGGCAAGCCGACCCCAGGAGCTGCAGTAGTGGGGGCTTTTCTTTGAGCCTCTGAACGTCAGCAGCCCCAGGGGTATTTCCTCAGATGCCCGTCATGTGAAGGACCTGCTGGACAGTGGTTGCAGCTATTAAATATCACTGCTGGGGAGATTATATGACATTTAGTATATCTGACACATTCATCAGCTAGAAGATGAATCAGTAAATGCACTTGCTTTGGAGAACAAAGCGGAGGAAGGACAATAGTTTGAGCAAGAGCTCTCTGGGGTGCCAACCTTTCTTGCTCCTTTTTTCTCTCAGGTGGCCCCTCATGCCAGGTGGGGGAGGAGCTCATACCCACAGGGGCACTGGAAGGTCACTGCTGAGGCCCCCTCACCCTGCCCCACTGCGGGCTACCAGTCTGGCTGCAGTTCCAGTCTGCTCATGTTCATCTCCTTGGACTT
>NW_021868746.1:0-831 GCF_006229205.1 Suricata suricatta | reverse complement strand
CGATGGGCTTCCATGTTATCTGGCTCTAGTTTCCCTATCTTCTGAGATGAAAACAGGCTCCTTGCCAGATATAGACGCACCTTGATTGGCCTGTTTGCAAGGCCTCTGATTTCTTACTTTGCAGTCCCTGTGCCTGCTTCAGATTAATCCCGGTTTCAAACTAATGATCCTTTTCTTGGTCACTGCTTTAGAATTTTTTGAATCACTCTGAGCCTGGCACATAGTAGGTTTCTAGGACATTCTTGATTTTTGTTTATGTAAAACCCCTTCAGCCCTTTAGTCTTCTGAAAACGATTATCTTTCTTGTCTTTCTGATTTCATTTGTGGCTCCAAGATTCAAAACCCTAGACTTTGAAGCCCAAGGGCAGGCATCAGGCCAGTTTCTCTGTGTGGCCCAGTACCTGCACAGAATCTGGTGCAGAATCAGACAGTCCTTGAACTCAGATAATCACTGAGCTGATCTGAACACTCTATTCTCTGTAAAAGTGGAACAGTTTTCCCCTAAAATCTTGCTTCCTTTGAACATTAGTAATGAAGAAAGCAGGTAGCGGTTCACTGTCTTCCAAGTCCCATGAAAATAATGCTGCAACTCTCAGTTTTCTCTTTTATAAATTACAGGATATCACTCCTCACTGTCTTATGTCTAATTGTGTGATCCTGTTTACCATCTCTTTCTGAGACTCTTCATGTACTGTTTTATGATGGATGCAAAACTGACATCCAGATGCTTAAGTAAGGGGCTGGTAAGTAGTTGGGTGTACCAAGAGTATTACTTTAAGTGCCTTTGGAAAGCATGTAACAAAGCCCCCTTCCTTTCTTCTTCTCTCCCTC
>NW_021868745.1:0-831 GCF_006229205.1 Suricata suricatta | reverse complement strand
TTCTCTTTTTAGAGCTTGGTCTCTACGAGGTATGATGTAAGTAGAAACTGCAAGGGGGCATCTGGGTGGCTTAGCTGGTTGAGCATCCAACTCTTCATTTTGGCTCAGGCTAGGATCCCAGAGGGATGGGATCAAGCCCCACACTGGGCTTCCTGCTGAGTGTGGAGTCTGCCTGAGGTTCTCTCTATATTGCAGTAGCACAGAAATTTATTTTTAAAGTGTCTTTGTTTTCAATTACCCAATTAGAGTAAAATGAATTTTATTTGAATCAGTGCTAATAGTTACCACAGAAGTTTAAAATCAGACAGCATTTAGTGAAAATATCATTCCTTACATTGTTAATATTATCAAAATCTCATTAATAGGAAGTTTTATCAGTAAGGTCAAATTCAGTTCTGTGTACTTTAAGTATTCATAGGACAGAGTTTTCAGTAGCTCTGGTATGTGCTTTTTAACCTCAAGTGAAAGCAGACTGGCAAGGATATAGGTATCTTCATATTCTTTTGTAATGTTACCTTGGGTAATTCTCCCTTTAAATGGAATGTTGTACTAAGTTTCCATTTTATAAAGTGCACCATATTAAGCAAATAGTCTATGTCGAACACAAACGACATCCTTCCTTTTGTAGAGATCAATATATTCATAGTAATTAAAAAAGCCATTATTGATATATAATGTAATATTTTCATTTTCCCTCCTAAAATCACTTTGTAGGTTTAATGATGTAACTAGTTACTATTTCTCGTTCATTGGGAAAATCCTATTATACCCATGCTAAAGTAACCTTATAAATGATAGAATAAATAAAATCAACTGAAATGCTTATGTTAG
>NW_021868744.1:0-831 GCF_006229205.1 Suricata suricatta | reverse complement strand
CATACTCACCAGAGAGTTAAATGAATTGCTTAAAACTATATCACATCCAGCCCAACCTGGCTCCGAGTGGAGCTTCCTTATTGGGGCCTCACTCCACCCTCCCTGAGTCTTCTCTGTGTGGCAGTAGCAGTAACATCAAGATGAACAGTTTTCATAAATACCTTTTGTCACCAACTCTTCCTTCTCATAATGGCACCAATCTCCTTCAAGGCACCCAGGCCCCACATCTTGGCCATCATGGATGCCTACCTTCTTGCCTCTTCCCTGAGTTCAGTCTCCATCTGAAGTCCACTGATGAAGTCCTATTTCATCTCTGTGACACAATTGCCATTCCCAGTCCCTCTGCCCTGAAAGCCAGACTCCTGACTCTCTTGCCTGGACTTTGTCAGGAGTTTGCTAGTTTGACTCCTTGTCTCTAGAACTTTTCCTCATCAAACAGGCTGCTACCTATTAATCTTTAAACATGGGTTAAAGCAATCCTTTCATAGGCTTTATGTTAATTATAGAAAAATGTCAAAATTACAGCAGGCCATCCTTTCCCTGATGGGGCTTAAAACAGGGAATTCTGAGCCTACCTCTGTCACTCTCCTTCCTCCACCCAATTTCCCCTGTTCACTAAGCTTTCCAAGCCTATTGAAGCCACAGGATGTGGTCTGAAGAGAACATTCTTTGAGATCTATAGCTTCAAGTTTGAATTCTGAGTCTACTGTTTACTAACTGGGTGCTCTTGGGCAAGTTGCTTTTATTTTTTTTAAGACCTCTCTGTGGGGTGCCTGGGTAGCTCAGTCAGTTAAGCTCCACCTCCGGCTCAGGTCATGATCTCACAGCTTA
>NW_021868743.1:0-831 GCF_006229205.1 Suricata suricatta | reverse complement strand
AGCAGCTCAGGTTATGATCTCCCATTTTGTGGGTTCGAGCCCCGTGTTGGGCTCTGCCCAGGCAGCATGAAGCATGCTAGGAGTTTTCTGTCTCCCTCTTTCTTTGTGCTTTCCCTGCTTGTGTGCTCTCTCTCTCTCTCAAAATAAATAAACTTAAAAAATACATTACATAACTACAATAAGTAAAATAATATCATTCACGGTTAGCATTGCCTAAAACAGAACCTGACATGCTTTAAGTACTCAATATATTTTGAAGGGATGAATTTACAAGACACTCCATTTAGAATTCATTTATCCCCAGGGACCTGAACTAGTGTGTGTCAAACATTTTAATATGATCAAAATTCAGTTAGGATGATGGTTAACAATGCAGATCTCTTCCCCTTCTCTCTCTCCCCACTCCCAGAAGGTTCATTCTGAAGGATTGAGATGAGAAATTTAATTTTCAGCAAGCCCTGCATGACTTCTGCTATGAATGGTCCCAGAAACACATCCTAGAATATATCACTCTAGAGGTAAGGAAGGGGTAATCTAGAGAAGGCACATACCTGGCTGACTAAGGAGTTTAATTTCCCATTGTAAATACATGTGTTGGTATTATGGTTTATAGGATGAGAGCTTATATGTTTCTATGAGCGTATTCAAGTAACTGATCAACTTTCAGGCATCCAATACAATTAAATTTCCAGATCCAGCACTTAGACCTTGAGTCTTTTTTGTAGATGGCTAGTTTAGCTTATTCTGGTAACACCTCACCTTGCTACATACTTATTTTAATCTTCAATGTCTAGTGGGTACTCCATCTCTTTTATTTCCCTTTCCCTTTGT
>NW_021868742.1:0-831 GCF_006229205.1 Suricata suricatta | reverse complement strand
TCTCTCAAAAATAAACATTAAAAAAAATGACTTTCAGGTTCAGAAGTCTCTGTACTTCCTGACCTCCGGGCCCTACAACTGTTGCCCCATTGTCTTCCTGTTCTCCATTTCCTTTCCCATCACAACTCACCAGTTCAAAGTCTCCGCTAGGTCTCAGTATCACCATGGTTTTGGTATGTGTCCTGCCTGCTTCTCTAACAACGCTCTGAGCTTTAGCCCATTGAATATGTCATCTTAGTGATCCTACAACAGCCTAAACATTCTTCATCCCAGCACTTATATTTTGGATCTGAATTCCCAGTTTACCTAACTATATCCTTGGTCTGTGAGGGCCTTCATATAGGTAAGTCTTTCCCACCATTATAGCCCCAATGCCTAGCACAGTGACAGACATAGAAGTCACTATACACCATTTTATGAAATAAATGTAGTACTGTCCTTGACATTAAAAAGCATAGAATCTACCAGTTTAAATATCAGTTTTCTATACTTGCTATAAGAAGGACAAGCTATTTACATGGAATCTCTAGTTACATAAGTGTGGGCTCTTTAAGATGCTATCTAAAATTAATAATCATGGTTGACAAACATGTTTGTCACTTCTTTTCATTAAAAAAGTCCACGTTGGGCAAATGGAGAGCTGGTTAGGTCAAAACCACCTGGCTGCTCCTCATGAAAATGAAGATAACATTCTACTTGTTTTCACACACTGATGATTGTAAGAGAAGATGGACTGTGAAATCTATCTTCATGACAAAGATTTAAAAAATGAGAATGGCAAAAAAAAAATATGAACAATGAAGGTGGATGACATTTAAATAGATGCTCACA
>NW_021868741.1:0-831 GCF_006229205.1 Suricata suricatta | reverse complement strand
TTGTCTTTAACTTTGCTTAAAGCATCTTTTTTTCAGAATTTAATTCTCTGTGGTTGAATTTGTCAATTATTTCCTTTTTGATACCTGACTTGGGTGTCATATCTTCTCACCCAAAAAAGAATATAAAAAACATTCCATTTTGCCCTTTCCTTCTTCTTCCCTCCTTCCTTTCTTCCTTCCTTCCTTCCTCTCTCTCTCTCTTTCTTTCTTATCTCTACACCCAAAATGGGGCTCAAACTCACAACCCTGAGATCAAGAGTCACTGAGCCAGCCAGGCACCCCCTTGATCATTTCTTTAAAACTTTGATAGCTTCCACTTTAAAATGTAAATCTTGAATCCACAGCCACTTTGGAAAACAGCATGGAGGTTCCTCAAAAAGTTAAAAATAGAACTACCCTATGACCCAGCAGTTGCACTAGTAGATATTTATTCAAAGGACACAAAAATACTGAACCGAAGGGGCACATCATGCACCACAGTGTTTATAGCAGCACTATCAACAATAGCCAAATAATGGGAAGAGCCCAAATGTCCATCAGTTGATGAATGGGTTAAGAAGATATGGTGTGTATATATATATATATATACACAGTGGAATGTTACTCAACCATAAAAAGGAATGAAATCTTGTCACTTGCAGCCATATATGTAGATGGAGCTAGAGTGTATTATGCTAAGGGAAATAAGTTAGAGAAAGATAAATACCATATGATTCCACTCTTGTTTTTAGAAGAAACAAAACAGATGAACATAGGGGAAGGAACATTAAAAAAAAAAAAGAGGGAGGCAAACCATAAGACATTCTTAACTATAGAAAACAAATGAGGGTT
>NW_021868740.1:0-831 GCF_006229205.1 Suricata suricatta | reverse complement strand
TCCACATGGCAAAACCCTGAAAGAGTTGACGTATCCCTGAATACCAGGCAGAAATGCGTTCCCTTTCTGACCCAGAGACTTGCAAGTTGGTCACTACCACCGTCAGCCGCAGGTCTACCGCTAATGGAGCCCTCTTCCCTAAGCCCGTTGAGGTTCCCTCAGGGCCCACCATCTTCCCCGAGAGTTTCCAGCCCTGGGCCTTCCAGGAGAGCTTGGGGGCATTCACGCTGAGAGCGGAGGCTGACTCCAGCCCTGGAGGTGAAGCGTGAATGGAAAACAACCAGGGAAGGGGAAGCCAAGAGGAATGGAGGCAGGAGACCTTTGCAACATCTCATGCATATTAGGGGCTCCGAACAATGCTCGTGGGGAGGAAGTGTGGGTCAGAGTGCTCGCCAGGCTGCAGTCGCGTCAAAGAAATGCCCTGTGCTCTCTTTTGCCTCATTTTTTATCATACCAGGAAGCAGAGAATACACTTGTTAGGGTTCTCTTGAATTCTGAACTGACTTTATCGCTGCTGTTACACAACACACCGCTTCAGTACTTAGTGAATCACAACAACTGGCTCATTTTCTCTCGTGTTCTCTTGCTCTGGTTGGCTCTTCTGCTGGTCTCCCCTTGGATCCCTCCTGCAGATGCGGTCAGATCAAAGCGAGGAGTGGGGTCCTCTGGGGGCCCGAGGGGGACAGCGGCACGGCCGGACCTTCCTAGCTCTTCTCGAGCATCCTCTGTCCCTATGGCTCTTTCCGCGCTCTCTTTGTGCTCTCAAGAGCAGAGTAACAAGATGGACGTGTTTACACAGCAGCTCAGGGCTCCAAGAGGCCCGCGGAAGGA
>NW_021868739.1:0-831 GCF_006229205.1 Suricata suricatta | reverse complement strand
ATCCCTGCATTTTTTTTGCCAACTGTGGAGTACATTTGGTTCTCAAGGGCAGGGGATTGTGTTATATTTTGAAATAAAAATTGTAATTGGATTATGCTCAATGGCATCTGTAATGGGATTGGCTCCTTGTGATGGAATATGAATGAGGTCAACCTAAAGGAAGTAATTCATTCCTGTCATGACAACATCTTGGTCTACAAAAATGAAGGAAAGATCAAAGCTCATTCAAAAATAAGTGTGTTTAATGGAACAGTAGTTAAAGAAGTCTGGAGCATTCATTTTATTTTCATTGTATAATATCTGTTTCTCATAGAGTTGGCTTATTTCTTCAATGTTTTTTACTCTTACGGCTGTGCATGGGTTTGATTAGCTTAATTAGAGCTAATGTCTTGGGAGCAGAATGCAGGACTGTGAAAGTTTGGGTTCTTGAAGACTTTGAAACAGAGAACTGTTGGCCTCGTTCTACTTAAATTCAGAATCCAAAAAAGTCTGATGATTATTATCATCTTAAAATAATTGAAGCGCTGCTAAAAATAAAAACCAGAAGAAGGAAAAAAATAAAAAATAAAACGGAACCCAAATAAAAGGAATGGAGTTATCCCAGATTTGGATACAATTCTCACAGCAAATTGAGCTTAAATCTGAAGTCTTAGGTAATTTAAGACGAAGCCAAAAAAGTATTTTTCCCCCTCTGAGCTGTTAACAAGGGCGGTCTTCCTGGTTTCCCAGTATTTCCTTCTCTTTTCCTCCTGTTATCTGTGGCTCCACTTAAGATTGAGGGGAGCCTTAGAGGGGAAATGCCACTTCAGATTAAAGTCTTGTCAGATCTCA
>NW_021868738.1:0-831 GCF_006229205.1 Suricata suricatta | reverse complement strand
GCGTTACAGGAAAAGATGCTTCAGTTTCATTTTCAGCTTATTTTCCTTTCCCCTGTAGTATTTTCCTACAGAGCTCTATAGTAAGTCATTTCTGCAAGGAGCCTTGTTTTATTTTATGGGATAATGGGATGAGATCCAAGATCTTGGTACCTGCTGTGCTTGTTCCTTCTAGGGTCTCTGTATCCCCTCAACTGGCCTGGCAAGGAAAATATGAGTGTTTACTACTCTGTGTTCATGCAGACATCCATACACGTGTCTATATGTAACCCTATGTATTTATTACCAAAGGATCATAAGAGCCATTCCACATTGCTTACATGTAAAGTCCAACTCCAAATGTGATTCCCTCATTCACACCATTTACTATTCATTTTCTTATATGATCAATTTCAGTTCATGTGTGCAGGAGTATCAGCGTTGTTAACAGTACCCTCCAGGATACATTTTCACAAGTGTAGAGCCATGCATCTGCGCAATTTCTTTCATGTCCTGTTTTACAGACTCTTCTCCTTTCCAGATCTTGTTTTTCTGCACTTCTTTTGCCCACCTGTTTCATTTAGACCGTGTCACACAATTGTAATAGCTGGGATCGTGTCAGACATTGGCTACATAAATTTTATATTTACATTGATTTATATTTTGCAACTTTGCTGAATTTGGTTATTACTCTAACAGTTTTTCTTGTTTTTAATGGTATTTAAAAGTTTTTGAAGTTTATTAATTTATTTTGAGAGAGACAGAGACAGCGTGCACTGGGAAAGGACAGTGAGAGGGAGAGAACAGATCCCAAGCAGGCTCCACACTGACAGCACAGAGCCCGATGTAGGGCTC
>NW_021868737.1:0-1681 GCF_006229205.1 Suricata suricatta | reverse complement strand
GATGTGTATATAAATTATAGCACCCAACACTGAACACAATATTAGGCATGTGTTTTTCATGGCCAATTAAAAGAAAGCACTGTTCTCCCTTCTCTGGTTCTCAACACTACGTACATATTAAGATGCACTTAGCATTTGCTCCAGATATCAGGCGCCGCTCAATGTGCTTTACGTACATTAACACATGTAATCTCATCACAGCCTGTGAGGTAGGTACTTTGATTATTCTCATTGTTTTATGAGGAAATGACAGTGTAGTTATATCAGTGCTCCTCCAACTTCAATGCACATAAAAACCATATGGGGTTCCTATTAAAATGTAGGTTCTAATTTAGTAGGATTTCTGCAGGTCCTGAAATTCTGCAAGTCTAACGAGCCCCCAGGTAATATTGGTGCTGCGGGTCCTGGGAACATAATTAAAGTAAAAAGGGTCTGTGTAACACGATAAAATGATATGAAATGATAAATCAGAAAAATCCTAAGCTGTAGTGGCAAGAGGTATCTTTAATGACGTTACAGGAAGTTTCAGAGAATTTGTGTTTATTTAATTGGAGAACTGTTTTTAGCTTACAACCTAATTTGAAGGATGTTCTTCTACCAACAAGAACTGGCTTGTAAGCCCCTTCTACCAGTGAAGAACAAAATCACCTCAATTACTAGCGTTGACTAAGCACTCACCATGTGTCAGGCCCTCCTCCAGGAAACTTACACTTCCTATCGTGTAATGTTTCCAGCAGTCCTACAAGGTGCATCCCACGATGATCCTGTTTTGAAGATGAGAAAACTTAAGCAAATAGGAGAGCTTTGCTTACATACATTTTAATAGATACACAAAAATCCAGTAATTAGACCAAGATCGCACAGCCAGTAAGTGGCAGAGTTGGAACGCAAGTCCCCCTGACGCCCGAGTCCAGGTACGTCCCTATGAACTACATCCCCTGCCTACACTTACCTCACAGAAAATAGAGGCAGCAGTCCAAGAGATTCAGAGGCAGAGAAATTACAGAGGCCAGCGAGGGGAAAGTGGTCACTTCCCAGATAAGACAGTTGCTATGTACCAAGCATTTCTTTAAATCGACCTGTGTTAAATCCTATGTTAAAGACGATAAAAGTGAACATTGATCAAGTACCTAAACAGAGACCACAGATTTTCTGTAGTTAATAATAAGGACCTTAATGTTTAGAACACCAGAACAAGCTCACAGCCGGTGCTAGGTGCAAATGTATACATGCAAGTCCTGCCGGCTGTGAGTTAATAATCTAGCTGGGGAACCATTCATAAATAAATGACTCCCTAATAGAATATAACAGATGCTGTAGTAACAATGGAGTAGGGTGAGGTGGGGAAGGGACAGCGTCAGTGAAGAGACTCATCAGGTAGACGGGTACTAAACACCATCCTGGCAGAGAAAAGCAGAAGAGCAAAGGGAGGTAAAACCTAATTTTACTATTTCCTAGGTAGGTGTAGTGGTACATAGAATAGTTTTTTATTTACATATTTGTTCCAAAAGGGTGATTCATTTTCATGGTTCTCAAATTATGCTCCTAAGGAAGACTGCTCTTGTATAAAAATAACAGAATCTCTCAATTGTAAATTTGATTTCCTTCTGGGTTTTTTTCCCTTAAACCCGTTGGCAACTATTTTTGCTGGCTATTAAGAAATATCAAACAGATATTAAAG
>NW_021868736.1:0-831 GCF_006229205.1 Suricata suricatta | reverse complement strand
GAATGCTTAGAATACCTTTAAGAATCTTGAAAAAGAACAATGAAAGAAAATGTAAACTGCCTGATTGCAAGACTCACTATGAAACTTCAATAACTGGGAACTTGTGAAATTGGCAACAGAAGACATTTAGATGAATTAACAAAATAGAGAGAACAAAAGTGGATCTTCACTTATAAGATCAATTGACTTTCAGCAATGACACCAAGGCAATAAAACTGGAAAATGGAAAGTCTTCTCAGTAAATGAAGCAGAAAAAACTGGATACTCATATGGAAAAATATCCAAGAAAACCAAAATAAGTAAATATACTGCATCATACATAAATACATAAAATGAAATATTACTTACTAATAAAAAGGAAAAAAATATTGCAA
Source organism: Suricata suricatta (assembly GCF_006229205.1). Lineage (NCBI taxonomy): Eukaryota > Metazoa > Chordata > Mammalia > Carnivora > Herpestidae > Suricata > Suricata suricatta. Next base: position 457 of record NW_021868736.1, on the reverse strand, counting down.
CATGTTATAACATGGATGGATTTCAAATATAATGTCTTAAATGGAAGAAATTTTTTATAAGACAGTCTTGAAAAGGCCTTATTCAAAGGAGAGAAAATAGGTCATTGGTCACAAAGGTTGGACCTGGCATATATTTAATTATAATTAAATTAATGTATAATTATATATAAATATATATTTAATTATAATTAAATTCTTTGAGGTAATAAAAATGTTTTATACCGAGAATGTGGTAATTTTAATAATAGTATCATTTGTAAAAAAAATACATAGAACTATATACAAAATAAGGTGAATTTTACTTTACATAAATTGTACTTCAATATACTTGACTAAAAAATTAATTTGGAATACATTTTTTACCTGACAACACAATGTCTTATTTATTGAGTGGATTCTACTACCAGCTAGAGTGTGTTTGATTGGACTAAGTCTGGAGAAGTTGCCATTACCTGAT
>NW_021868735.1:0-831 GCF_006229205.1 Suricata suricatta | reverse complement strand
TGTTTAAAATAGGGCTTCAGCATTTCTATACTTATTTTATGCTCACCACAATGCTATTACAATACCACTACTATATCCCCTATGCAGTACCTTTTATTCCTGTGACTTACTCATTCCATAATGGGAAGCCTGTACCTCCCACTCCCCTTCACCTACTTTGCCTACTCCCCTACTCTTCCTTTTGGCAACCATCAGTTTGTTTTCTGTATTTATAGGTCTCCTTCTTTTCTTTGTTTGTTTACTCATTTGCTTTGTCTTTTAGATTCCACATATGAGTGAAATTATATGGTATTCATTTTTCTCAGTTTGACTTTTTTTTTTACTTAGCACAATATCATCTAGGTCCATCTATGTTGTTACAAAAGGACAAGCTCTCATCCTTTTCTATGTCTGTGTAATATAGAGTGTATCTTAATATACTTATTCAATATTACAAATTTGAATTTAATTACAGGATCAGAGACAGTGTCTCTCTTTTAAGAAGACAAAAACCAGAGTGGTAGTTTTCCACATCTCAGGCTTATTCCCAGAGACAATTAAGTAACACTTCCAGCTCTTTTATCTGGTAGCTTCCTCCATACCTTTAAATATTTACATTTATTGATGTTTTTGATTTACCAAGTTTAGGAATTATTTGTTGATTTGTTAAGATAGAGGAGCTGTTGCCTTTTAAATTACCTCATGCACCATAACTATCTATGTATGTATGTATCTGTCAATAGATACCAACATTTTAAACTATTTTTAATAAATACATTTGCATTCTTTGAACTATGTCAACAGTGTGCTCATTGTAGAACAGGTATTGATTCTCAAACCCTCAGCTCTACT
>NW_021868734.1:0-831 GCF_006229205.1 Suricata suricatta | reverse complement strand
CTACTTGGGGTGAACGTCTTTGTGCGTTTATTTCCATGTTTGAGATTATTTTCTTAGGCTGGGCTGACTGGGATAAGAGAGAGGTAGGAGAAAGTCGAATCTCAGAAGAAGGGGGTGCATCGCCGGAGGGCTCCCCACGGCCGCGTGCCTCCTGGGGGCGCATGTCTCTGAGCCCACGCGTGTCCCCTCCGCAGCGCCCACCGCGGCCGGAGTACCGGGCTCCCTTCCTGCAGAGCGCCCAGGTCCTCTTCAGCCACCGCTACTTCGACTACCTGGGGAACGCCATCGCCCTCGGGAACCTCGTGTCCATTTCTGTGCGTGTGGCCTTGACCTCGCGTGTGGACGCGGGAGGCGCCTCGGGCCCACCCCTCCTCCCCGCCCCCCTGCCCTTGTGGCGCCGGCGGCCTGGGCCGGGCTGGCGAGCTGCCTTCCGCTCTGGCTCCGCAGGTGTTCTTGGTGCTGGACGCGGACGTGCTGCCCGGGGACCGTGACGACTTTGTCCTGGGGGTGAGCTGCGGGGCCCCGGAGGGGCACCAGGAGGGACACTGGGTGCCCCCAGAAGAGGGGTGTGGGGTGCCGGCCTGGGCAGCGGGTGGGGCCGCCTGCGTCCTCCGGCTTGTCCGGCCCCGGGGTTTGAGCTTCTTCCTGGCCGGTTCTCAGCCCTTCTGGAGCCGCGAGCTGCCTTCTTAACGTGACACGGGCTTATCCGGCTCCCCAGGGGTTTAAAAACGGTTTTTCTTTTCGTTTTGGATTTTAAGCAGAGTAGCAGCAACACCCCCACGTTCCTTAACGTCAGAACCGTATGTGACAAAGCGGGTATTTTAACGTTTA
>NW_021868733.1:0-831 GCF_006229205.1 Suricata suricatta | reverse complement strand
GTTCAAACCCACAAACCCTAGGATGCTGACCTGAGCCAAAGTCAAAAGGTGAAATGACTGAGCCACTCGGACACCTCTCACCTCTCAGAAATAAATGGGACGCTTTCCTCCCTTTCCCTGGAGTTCACTTAGATAGTAAACTATAGGATTCAGTAGGCAGAAAGGGAAAGATTAGGCCCTGAGGTCTCTGGGTGGGGAAAAAGCACAATTTGGAACACTGCTGGGAGTGTCTGAGCACAGCAAAACCCCCTCAGGTGTGAGGTCCTCTTAAGAATGAGACAGACACCACCTACTGCCCCTCAGGTTCCCTCAGGAATTTGGCTAAAGACCTAACTAAAAATTAGTGGTAGACCATAAAACATAAGGCCCATGAGGAACTCGATGGCCTTGGACCACCCCTCATACTAATAGGGAAAAATCTGTTTAAGATGGGCGACAGGACTGATAAGGAAATACCTGTCCCTGATCAAAGGCTCCCCCTTCCGGGTTCTTCTTCCAGCCCTGATGTTGGATGCATTACTGAGGAATGAGGAATGAACAGTCTATAAATTATTTCCTCTGTTGATGCTCTGAGCTTAGACCTCTAGAGAATGATCTCTGAGCCCACAGGTCTCAAAGAAACCTCCTCCCTTCCAAGATCTCAGAGCACGGCTTGGTTCTTTCCACGGTGATCCAGACCAGATTCCATAACAATACAATGGGAAAGAGATGAGCAGGAATGGAAAATCCAGTATCTAGAGTCATGAAGCCAATAAGGGTAGGACCTGAGAAGGAACAAGGGGGAAGGGGACAAGAGTGGGAGAGACGCAAACCTCAGAAAACAAAGATCCT
>NW_021868732.1:0-831 GCF_006229205.1 Suricata suricatta | reverse complement strand
AGATGTTTGTGCACTTTTCTAAATGTCAACATAGAACTATGTAGGGGAGGTAAAAAAACAAACAAACCTTTTCCTTTACCCTCTTAGGTTCAGTGTCAGGGGCATGTAAATTAAACTGATCAAAGAAAGATTAATAGGAGAAAAGGTTTATGTTGCCTGGATTTGAGGGCTTCACAGGAAAGAGGTGAAAGCCCAAAGAAGTTAGACTCAGTAGTTTATACATCATTTTGACAAAAGATGATAAACTATGGAGAAGTAACTAGACAAAAGGAAGTGTTCCTAGGGAGTCAGCTGTGGGAAAGTGAGTATACGAGGGAAACCAATGGAAGGTAAGTGTTACTTAGTAAGGTTTGTAATCCAGGGTCAAGCTGGGGCCTTCGTCATTGATCAGAGTCATCTCTAGTGATTAATAGTCGCCGTCCTCTTCCATATATGAGAGAGGGAGATACCTTTACAGGTGGGAATTTATGTTACCTTCACAACAGGAAATGTATGCCCCACTTTCAAACAGAAGAGTGGAGGGTGGAGAGAGAATTGCGTTCAGCTCAAAACGATCCTTACGCCAAAGTGGCTTACTTTGGGGTGGCATGCTCCGAGCTCCCTTCACTACATAGTACCTTTATTAAAAAAATTTTTTTTTAATGTTTATTTATTTTTGAGAGAGAGGGAGGGTACAAGCAGGGGAGGGGCAGAGAGAGGGAGACACAGAATTCGAAGCAGGCTCCAGGCTCTGAGCTGTCAGCACAGAGCCCGATGCGGGGCTCGAATGCATGAACCGTGAGATCATGACCTGAGCCAAAGTGGGATGCGTAACTGACTGAGCCAACCAGG
>NW_021868731.1:0-831 GCF_006229205.1 Suricata suricatta | reverse complement strand
TTTAGAGAGTGCAGTAGGGGAGAGACATAGAGAGAGAATCTTAAGCAGGATCCACACTTGGCATGGGGCCAACCTGGGGCTTGATCCCATGACCCTAGGATCATGACCTGAGCCAAAATCAAGAGTTGGAGACTCAACTGACTGAGCCACCCAGGTGCCCCTGAATTGTTTTCCCCCTATGGGCAAATATTATTTCTTTCACTACTTTCAAGTTTTTGTCTTTTAGTCTTTTAGAATTTTGAGGTCTTTTAGTCTTTTAAGATCAAGACTATGTCTTGATGCAGATTTCTTTGGGCTTCTCAGTTTGGGGCTCAGGTTTTTGAATATGTAGGTTTATGTCTTTTGCTGAATTCAGAAAGTTTTCAGTTATTATTTTTTTAAATACTTTTTCAACTTCCTAACTTTTTGTCCCTTTCCTGCACCTTGATGACTTAAGTGTTAGATCTTTTACTATAGCCTCACTGGTCTTTGAAGCTCTGTTCTTTTGACTTCTACTGTTTTATGTTTATTGGTTATTTCTTCTAGCTGGGGTAGAGCATTTATTGTCTGAGTGGTTTGTCTTGTTAGACTATCCCTTTCCTGGTCCTTTGGCTGGACTGCAGCCAACAAATATGTTTGTGACCTGTAGTATTTCCAGGCTGCCCGCTTCTGCAGCTCCTGGTCTAGTATATGTGACACAGAAAGAAACCCAGGCAACTTGCCACCGTGCTGTTTCTTGGGCCCTGAGTTCCTTAAACAGTTTGTCTTCTTCTTCCCACCTTTCAGAACTTTTTTCTATTTATTTTCTGTGTCACATCTATGGATTTTTAGCTGTACTTAGTAGAAAGAAAA
>NW_021868730.1:0-831 GCF_006229205.1 Suricata suricatta | reverse complement strand
CTCCCTTATAACAAGTAGATATTCTGCAGCATGTGACTCCTTATTGTTGGAAACGAAGTGTATCTGCATCAAATATCCCTAAAAGGGCATTGGGGGCAAAGGAGGAGGGCCCACAGACAGCAAGACCTTCAAGCTGGGTGCTTTTGCCCAGTAATCTCAATTTTAGAAAACTATCCTGAATAGAGAAGAAAATCCAAAAACTGCAGACATTAGTTTATGCACAGAGATGTTATTTATATTACCAGAACCCGGGGAAAGATTTCAAACACCAACTAATACAATAATAGAGAGGTAAGTTATGGTTGTGGGTGGATGACAGAATATTAGGCAACGCTAAATATTAGACAATTCAAAAATAATATTAATGACGAGTTATTAATAACACAGGAAAAGCCTTAAAACCAAATGGAGAGTGTGGCAAAATGGAAAATTATGTGTATGGTAAGAACTTACTTTTGTACAGCATTATTTAGAGGAAGAGACATATAGAAAACGTGTGCATAGTAAGTTAAGGGGTGACTTTTTAAAATCAGATAACAGATTAATTAAGATATAATTCACATACCAAAAGTGTATCTTTTTAATATGTGACATATTTTGGTCTTAATGTGTTCACAGAATCTTACAACAATTACCATTATCTAATTTTACTTGTTTGTTTATTTTAAGTAGGCTCCATACCCAGCATGGAGCCCAACGTGGGGCTTGAACTCATGTCTCTGAGATCAAGACCTGAGCTGAGATGAAGAGTTGGATGCTTAACCCACTGAGCCACCCAGCCATTCCTCATCTAATTTTAGAAAATCTTCACCAACCCATTAATCACTCCAA
>NW_021868729.1:0-831 GCF_006229205.1 Suricata suricatta | reverse complement strand
AAAAAAAATTTTAAATTTTAATATATTTCATTTGACTATATATTTGTGTGTGTTGGAAATCTATATCTGTATCTGTTTATGTCTGTCTCTCTCTAGGTACATATACCTTGACACATTGCTTAGAGACACTCCCAGGGCTTTGAAAAAGGCCTTGCAAACAAGCTTCGTTAGCTTCTTGACAATCTGACTCTGTCCAACGCCCTCTGCTTCTCTGAATTAATCAGTAGTTTTGAGAATGAGAGGAGCTGGGAGGTCTCTCACTTTCCATAACACATAGTGTTTCCAATATTTGTGATTAGACAGGATTTTCTTCTCTAATTACATAGCCTGTTGCATGTTTTTTCCAGGACGTTGCCAAATTCTGGGTGATAAGCCACTTAAATTTTTTGAAACTACTTCTGACTGCTGGCAAAAGAATAGATTAACATATTTTAACAACTCAAGTAAGACAACAAAAACCAGTGGTCCCCCGGCTTCTCCTAGCCCCAGAGGCAACCGCCTTTAAGTTTTTAAGCCATTTTTCAAGTGTTCTTTATATTTAAAAAAACAATATAGGTCATGATGTCTTGGGTCATCCTTTTTGTCTTGGGTCTTTGTTTCAGACATTTTTTATTGTCTCCATTCTAACAGATGGAAAGTTTAGCTTTTTTTCTTGGTGTACACCTTTATTTTGTTGAAATACATTTTTCAGTAGCTTCTTGAAAAAGAGTATATATGAGACAAAAATCTTTAGAAGCTGTAGGTATTACAAGTGCATATTTTCCACTCCTGTGAAATTCTGGTTTAAAAAGAATTTCCTTGCGCATCAGAATTCCGAAGGCATCCTTCCAG
>NW_021868728.1:0-831 GCF_006229205.1 Suricata suricatta | reverse complement strand
GGCTGGGACAATAGGCCGGGGTCTTCCTTTTATAAAGTTCTGGCCCCTCCCTCCCTTCCCTTTTGCTTATTCCTTCTCAGGTCCTACCCTTACATGTGCTGGGTTGTTCATTCCTGATGGGCTCATTTCCATTGTATGAGGGGTGGTCTATGGCTATATCATTCCTTGTGGGGCATATATTTTATGGTCTATTACTTATTTTTAGTTAGGTCTTTTTTCAAATTCCTGAGAGAAGGCTGTCCCCACTCAGGCCCCATGACCTGTGTGGATTTTGACTAGGTAAACTGGCCTCTACAGAGAAAAACAGGGAAGGTTTCACAAACTTCATGCAGATATGGCCATCAGAGACCACAGCAATCACTGGTGCCTGTGCATAGTAACTGGAATTATAAGGATAATCCATGGTAGCCTGGAGACTTTCTGTATATGAAGAGAAGTTCTCATAGACCCAAACAATTTTTGTATTGGAAGCTACTGGAAATGAACAGGTGAATTGTAACTATATATATTTTGAGAGAGAGGCAGCATGAGTGAGGAGGAGCAGAGAGAGAGAGAGAGAGAAGGACAGAGAATCCCAAGCAGCCTCTTCACTGTCAGCACAGAGCCCAACATGGAGCTCCAACTAACAAAACCATGAGATCACAACCTGAACTGATACCAAGAGTCGGACGCTTCAGCCAATTGAACCACCCAGATGCCTCTGTAATCATATACTTTGAATATACCAAGAACTGAATATGATAAACTCAATTATGCTGACAGAAAACAACCTCATGATATTTGGGTTAAATCACCAAAAACCAGGACAATAATTACAAAAAGAGAAATATT
>NW_021868727.1:0-831 GCF_006229205.1 Suricata suricatta | reverse complement strand
ATCTCAATTTTAACATCCTCTAAGCAGAGATTAAATGGAGGAACGAGATTGTTTATGAATTTATTGAGGCATTATTTGTTGAGCTCCTAGTACAGTACCTATCACTTTGTAAATGGTGCATGAGGCCTTCCATGAACTGATTCTCACTTTCGAGATCCATCCCCTACCATCCTGCTGTAGGTGTCAGTATGATTGCAGTCATTCTACTCAGTGAAGTGACAGTTCTGCTTCTGTGTCATTATCTTTTCCTTTATTCATTATCATTTGTTTCTGTGTTCCTTGTGCCCTGTCACACCCTCACCATTCTTCCTTGCTCAAATAACTCCTATTTCTCATTCAGGACCAGTTCTGGGACCACCTCCTTTGGAACTTCTTACTTCCTCAGTCTGGAATAGGTCCCATTACAAACAGTGCATACTCCTGTTAAAAAGAGCGAGGAGCTCTGGAAAATGTGATGGGTGATGGAATTAGCAAGACCTGGGGCCAGATTGCAACTCTGTCACCTTTACAGCCATGTGACTTGAGCAAATGTTTACCTTTTTTGAAGTTCAGTTTTCTTATTAGTAAAATAAGGATGCTAATCACCATCTTACAGAGGTTGAAAGACTCAAATGGGCTTTAGAATATCTGGCACATAAAGGAAGGCACGAAATAGTTGTCATTGCACTGGCACCCTATGCTGTACTTGCGTGCTTGTTTCTCTGCTTCTTCTTTTGGAGTGTAAATTCTAGAAGAAAATGATATTGTTTTATTGGTCTTTGTACCATTAAAGCTTACCACGGTGCCTGTAGGTCCTTAACACAAGTTTGTTAATTACAAGAATGACTTAAT
>NW_021868726.1:0-1681 GCF_006229205.1 Suricata suricatta | reverse complement strand
AAAAATTAGTTCCACACTACCTTACTGACTTGCAAAGAGCACTTTGGATATATATGTATATTGTGGACCTGGATGATGGAAGAAAATGGCAAAAGCTTGGTTTCAAATGGCCACACTGGGTGAGGATCATTAGAACAATGACAGAAAGCTTATATTAAACCTTCCCCAATACTGCCTAAAGTCAGCACTGTTTCAAATGTGTTTCTCCTACTCCACACATGATTGACTCTGTGCTTAAGTGAGTTTTCCATAGTCAGAACAGAGCAGAAGGTCACCAGATTCAGAAATGCAGATCAAATCTGTGATGCCACAAAATGCGACAACTCTGCTGTATCCAGGCTGGACCCTGGCATTTGTTCTACTGTTTTGGAAGTAAAGATAAAAGCGATTTCTGTTTGCCCAAATGCTGGAATGGACACGCATGAAAAACTAGGGGAAAAGATATTCTTTATCTGAAAAGTTCTTTACTATGTAACTAGCTTTTCCTTAACTCTTTAGGCAAATGCATAGGATTTCACATCATGGTAGCTGCTCATATGTCAAAAGATGAAAGTCAATTAGGCTCAGAAATATCTGGAGCCCTGGGTGACTCAGTTGGTTGAGCATCAGACTCTTGATCTCCAAGACATGATCTCACAGTTTGTGTGTTTAAGCCCTTCACTGGGCTCTGTGCTGATAGCTCAGAGGTTGGTGCCTGCTTCAGATTCTGTGTCTCCCTTGCTCTCTGCCCCTCCTCCACTCATGCTCTGTCTTTCTCTCTCTCAAAAAATAAATACTAAAAAATTTTTAATTGAAAAACAAAGAAATGCCAGAGCTGAGCCTCAATAAGCTCGACATTAAAAATGTGTGTGTGGGGTTGTCCAGCGGCATCTGGTTGGCTCAGTCAGTTAAGTGTCTGATTCTTGATTTCGACTCAGTTCATGATCTCATGGTTGTGACTCTGTGCTGGGTGTGGAGCTTCCCTAAGACTCTCTTTCTTGCTCTCCCTCTGGCTCGCTTGTCACACACACTCTATCCCTTTCTCTCTCAAAAAAAAAGTGGGGGTCCAAATAAAAGAATCTGGGCATCAAGTATGCAAGTGTCTAGGAATGCCTATCTCCCCAGATTAGTATCACTGAATAGAGCAGTAGTTCTTAACTGGGGTGATCCGCCACCCCCAGGTAATGTTTGGAGACATGTTTTGCTGTTAGAATTGAGGGATTATTGCTGGTACCTAGTGGGGAGAGGACAGGGATGCCGCTTAACGTCTCACAAGGCACAAGACAGTCCCCTGCCACCATGAATTATCTGGCCCCAAATATCAACAGTGTCACAGCTGAGAAATCCTGCCCTAGAATCACTAGAGTATTGCAGAGCTAAGATTTTCTAGCTTTTCTTGGGACACAGGACACCCACTTCACATGATCTAACTAAGGTTTCTACACTCTTCCTGGCTCTCATGCTCAAGACACTAGTCCTTATTCTATCCTTTAACATGTGCTTACACTCTATATTCATTCCATGCATGTCCATTTCCCATAATATTCTCAGTGGGGCAGAAGGGCCTGTTATATGGAAGAACAGAAGTCAGGGCTTGCCTTTAAAATATTAAAGTCCCTGCTTTGAACTTGGCACATAATTCAGCATTGGCCCTTCTCTCTGAAGCCTTCAGATAATTTATGAACAGACTCTGTTAGTAATA
>NW_021868724.1:0-831 GCF_006229205.1 Suricata suricatta | reverse complement strand
GCTTAATGGATTGAGCTATCCAGGCACCCCTGATTTTTTTCAACCTTGTTTTTTCAACCTTGTTTTATTATTTTTTTAATGTTTATTTATTTTTGAGAGAGCGAGAGAGACAGAATGTAAAGAGGGGAGGACCAGAGAGAGAGGGAGACGCAGAATCTAAGCAGGCTCCAGGCTCCTCGGAGCTGTCAGCACAGCGCCCCACGTGGCGCTTGGATCCATGAATGGTGAGATCAGGACCTGAGCTAAAGTCGGAAGCTCAACCGACTGAGCCACTCAGGCACCTCTATTTATTTATTTTTAAAAAGACCTGATCGATCTTTTTTTTAAATTTTTTTAAATTTAATTTTGAGGGAGAGAGAATGCACGCAGGGGAAAGGCAGAGAGAGAACAGGAGACCTGAAGCTTGCTGCACACTGACAGCAGACGGCCCAACACAGGACTCAAACTCATGAACCGTGAGATCCTGACCTGAGCTGAAGTCATACACTTCACCACCTGAGTCACTCAGGTACCCCTTGTTTTTCTTTTTTAAATCTTGTTTCATCATCTATAAAAAATGGGGATGATTATAGTATTTGTTGTGAAGATTCAATAAATTAATGAACGAATGTGAAATGCTTATAAAAACTTTGACCCAAAGTAAGCCTTCAATGAAAGTTAATATTTTCAATATTGTTGTGATTATTTATATACAAACTTTAAATTATAAATATACTAAAAATAACTTTTTTTTCCCTTCCCAGAACTTGTTCCTACTATAGAAAGCCTTTCTTTTAAGACTGTTGTTTCTGGTAAAGACTCAAAAGTCTACTTTGAAACTCAGGAGAGAGG
>NW_021868723.1:0-831 GCF_006229205.1 Suricata suricatta | reverse complement strand
ACAGATATTAACATAATTTTTACATTATCTTAAAGAGAAGCATTGAAAGGCTGTATATGCCAGCACAATAAAACTTCAGAAACAGAGAAAATATTCCTCTGTAGAATAATCTGTATGTCCTATGTGTGCCTTTCACTCAAATACACACACACACACACACACACAGACCCCTCACAAAACAGTAGCAACCATGCATTCCAATTGGAAATCAGAAAAGACATGCCAGTGCTCACTGACAATAAATAGCACTATGAAGGAATTTGGTATTTAATCTGAATTAGCATCTATCTGCTGGCAAGCAGGTCCAAAAATCATAAGGCCTTTCTGAAGCCTCCCTCCAATTCTTAGAAATCGCATTGGATTCCAGCATTTTAGAATACTGACAGCTTGAATGGGAAATAGCTTCTCTGAACCTTTGGACTTTCCAGAGTGTCTGAGGCCCGTAGGTAGATGGGGCATGAAAAGCGCAATAGGGCCTCAGGCTCACTGAGTATTTCTAACAGAAAGGCTTGGTGTATGATTTTCTACGCCCTGGTCTGGAAGAAAACCTGGAGACTAACAATACAGAGCTCCGAACACAGATGTGGAAGCAATGGATATACCTTGGTGGTGTGAAGAATCTGAACAGGTGAATGGAATCTCTTAAATCCCTAAGGTTATGAAGTTCCAAGGAAAGTGCTTTGCAGAGAGGTTTCTCCAAGTCCCCTTAGGCATAGGAAGCTGAAAACCCACCTGTTGCTAGCCCACCAGGCCCAATAAGCAGGAGCTTCTGTGTCCTAACATCCACCAGAGGAGCTCTACTCAAGATATCCCTGACTTTTCTTTTTTTTT
>NW_021868722.1:0-831 GCF_006229205.1 Suricata suricatta | reverse complement strand
AAGAGAAAAGAATACTTTCCATCTTATTCTATGAGACAAGTGTTGCTCTGATATCCAAATAAGACCCCAAAATATGACAACAATAGAAAACTACAGACCAATATTGCCAAGGAAGATAAAAGCAAAAAGTCTTAATAAAATGTGAACAAATTTAATCAAACAATATATAAAGATCAAGTGTGTTTCACCCTACAAATTCAAAGTTAATGTACAAAAGTTCATTAACATAATTGACCATATTAATTAACTGAAAGAGAAAAATCATATGATCATCACAATATATGCTTGAAAAATGCATTTGACAAAATGTAATATCTATCCTAATAAAAATACACTAAAAATATTAATAGAAGGGAGTTTTATCCATCTGATAAGAACATATACCAAAAACTTAGAGCTAGTATCAAAATAAATGAAAAACGCAGAATGCTTTGCCCCTAAAATCATGAAATGATGTGTGCTTTCACTGTTCCTAATGAACACTACTGAAGAATCTAGCCAGTGAAATAAGTCACAAAAAGGAATAAGAATCCATACTGGAAAAGAAAAGAAATAAATATGTTTCTACTCATAGAAGACATGATTATTTACATCAAAAATTCTATAGGATCTACCATGCTGAACCAAAAAAAAAAAAAAAGCTAGTACAACTAACAAATTAATTTAGAAAAGTTCCAAGATTTAAGATCCATATGAAAAAAATCAATTATTGGGGCACCTGTGTGGCTAAGTCAGTTAGGCATCTGACTTCAGCTCAGGTCATAATCTTGCAGTTTGTGAGTTCAAGCCCCATATCAGGCTCTGTGCTGAGAGCTCAGTCCAGACTTGCTT
>NW_021868721.1:0-831 GCF_006229205.1 Suricata suricatta | reverse complement strand
GAGCCCTACATCGGGCTCTGTGCTGTCAGTGTGGAGCCTGCTTGGGATCTGTTCTCTCCCTCTCACTGTCCTTTCCCAGTGCACGCTGTCTCTGTCTCTCTCAAAATAAATTAATAAACTTCAAAAACTTTTAAATAGCATTAAAAACAAGAAAAACTGTTAGAGTAATAACCAAATTCAGCAAAGTTGCAAAATATAAATCAATGTAAATATAAAATTTATGTAGCCAATGTCTGACACGATCCCAGCTATTACAATTGTGTGACACGGTCTAAATGAAACAGGTGGGCAAAAGAAGTGCAGAAAAACAAGATCTGGAAAGGAGAAGAGTCTGTAAAACAGGACATGAAAGAAATTGCACAGATGCATGGCTCTACACTTGTGAAAATGTATCCTGGAGGGTACTGTTAACAACGCTGATACTCCTGCACACATGAACTGAAATTGATCATATAAGAAAATGAATAGTAAATGGTGTGAATGAGGGAATCACATTTGGAGTTGGACTTTACATGTAAGCAATGTGGAATGGCTCTTATGATCCTTTGGTAATAAATACATAGGGTTACATATAGACACGTGTATGGATGTCTGCATGAACACAGAGTAGTAAACACTCATATTTTCCTTGTCAGGCCAGTTGAGGGGATACAGAGACCCTAGAAGGAACAAGCACAGCAGGTACCAAGATCTTGGATCTCATCCCATTATCCCATAAAATAAAACAAGGCTCCTTGCAGAAATGACTTACTATAGAGCTCTGTAGGAAAATACTACAGGGGAAAGGAAAATAAGCTGAAAATGAAACTGAAGCATCTTTTCCTGTAACGC
>NW_021868720.1:0-831 GCF_006229205.1 Suricata suricatta | reverse complement strand
CAATAAGTAAATTCTTTTTTTTTTTGTAACTTCTAAGTGTTATGAAGGACCTGTGTTTATAGACTGAAAAACCACACTAAAGTCACTTTAAAGAATTTGGAGAATAAATAAATACTCATTCTGTATTTTCTAGATTGGTGGTAGGCATTTTATTTTTTTTTTGATAATATTTTATTGTCAAATTGTTTTCCATATAACACCCAGTGCTCTTCCCCTTAAGTGCGGTGGTAGGCATTTTAAAATACCTGTGCAGTCTCTTTCTAACCACATTTTGAAATCTCGCAGCCTCAAAAGGTAATTATCTTCCTTCCTTCCTTTTTAATTACTCAAGAATGACCCATCCTATTGCCCTTCAAAAATTCTACTCAAGTAGAATTACCCATTTTACTGCCTTTCAAAATTCAAAACTCAAAGTTCTCTGTTTTCTTTTTTCCCTAATTTTCCAGCAATTAAGAGAAGAACTAGAGTTCTAACATATGTCTTTGTTTTAAAAATCTGACAGTAGGAGTGCCTGTCTGGCTCAGTCAGAAGAGCATGCACCTCTTGATCTCGAAGTCCTGAGTTTGAGCCTCATATTGGGTGTAGAGATTACTTAAGTAAATTAAAAAAAAAAAAAATCTGACAATAAAAGAGTAAAACAAAGCAAAAATTACTGTGATCTTTTTCCATTTTGTGATTAACCTTCATCCAAATATTTCATCCAATACCAATAGAATCAGCTTCCTTTTTAAAAAATTTTTGTAACATTTATTCATTTTTGAGAATGAGAGAGACAGAACATGAGTGGGAGAGGGGCAGAGAGAGAGGGAGACGGAATCTGAAGCAGTCTCC
>NW_021868719.1:0-831 GCF_006229205.1 Suricata suricatta | reverse complement strand
CTTGTCTGTCTTCTGCTATAATACTAGGTGTTGGTGCATTTTGTCCCGGTTCATCTTCATATCTCTGTAAGGCAGATATTATGATTTCCATTTGACAGTTGTGCAAACAGAGGCTCAGTGGTTGGATGTAACTCATTCCTAGGTGACATTGCAAGAATAGGCACCTGAAATTACAGACAGGAGCCCCGCTTGGCCCATCCACTCCATATTCTGTGGCTCTAACACTTATAATTGAACTTTTTGCATATTAGTTTCCTCATGTGTGAGAGAGGAGTAAGAGCGCTGCATTACCTATCTCTCAAGGCATTTTAAGAATCAAATGCAGTATGAAACAACTTTGAAAACCATGTGGAGCACTCTAAGAATAAGAACAAGTGGAATAAACTTCTAAGTTAGGTTTTATTAGCAATACAAGCCACAAACTATATTCCATCACAATTCCTTCTCCTTTTTTCTTCTTCCCATTTGTTCTTCCAATTCATCTGTTCCCCCACAGTGAAAATCCTTCTTTCTGCCAGTTTAAAGTTGTCCAATAAGAGCCCCGAGCTGAGACCCTAGAATGTACTTTCTCTTCCCCTGTTTAGCCCTCATTTTTTTTCTATCGAGTCAAGGGCTGTTTTCAACTTGCAGAGGCCACCCCAGTTCTCCTCTGTGATCCCTTTTCTCCATCTTCAAAACCAGCAACAGCAGGTGAAGTGCTTCCCATGTCACCTTTCTTCCCTGTCACTTTTAGGGACTCACGTGGTAAGATTGGGCCCAGGATGGTCTCCCCATTGCAAACCTTAATCACATCTGCAAAGTCTCTTTTGTCATGTAAGGTAACTTAGTCAT
>NW_021868718.1:0-831 GCF_006229205.1 Suricata suricatta | reverse complement strand
ATCTTGAGAAAGTTGTCTCCTTTTGCTGTTGTGTGCTTATGTTTCTGGAAATCTTTACTTTCAGGTCACTAGTTAGTGTGCAGGACCAGTCGGGGTTCTGTGCTTTCATCAGATATGGCACGTTAACTGGAAAGTTTATTCCTTGGAGTTTGTTAGCCGAAGTGCTGGCTAACAGTAATGGATATGGGTCTTTCCAACGGTGTCAACAGGAAGATTTTTTGGAAATGTCTTTTTCCAATAGATGAAGTCTCAGAGTTGCAAAGAATGATGTTTAAGGTATCTGTCTCTGAGGATCACACTGAAAACATTGCTCTAGTCTGTTTTCAACAGAAATAATTAGATCTTTACAATATTGAAGTATTATGTCCTGTTTTATTGGCTGTGGATTAAAAGAAGCGGGAACAAGGTTCATTGGACATCCAATTATAAGGAGGAGATTTTACATAATTTGCCCAAAGGGACACATTGTTATGACAAATAAGAACATCTGAGAAGAGCTTCAGAATTTGGGAGGAGTCTGGTAGGGAGAGGGAGTAAATGCTTCAGACTTTGTTGTAAAGATACACTTTGCCAAACTGCAATTAAGTTATGGATGGCTTAAAGGAGAAGAGGAAAAGGGGTCCATTTAATCTGGAAATCAAAACTTAAAAAAATCAGTTTTCCATTAGAGTTCTGGAAATTCTTACCTAGTTCAATGTTATGATCTTAAATGTATCAACACCTGTGTTTTAGAATATTTCTCAAAGTCTTTTCCATGAATCTCTTTGATGATGAAGCACTTAACACAATCACCTCCAGGGCTCCCTGACTCCATTTTGAATGAGGTTTCCT
>NW_021868717.1:0-831 GCF_006229205.1 Suricata suricatta | reverse complement strand
TATTGCCAGGAAAGATGAATAAAACTCCTAGGGAATGCTTGGTCCATGGCTTTTTGTGGACACACACACAACTACTGGGTATGTGTGTGCGAGCAGGACAAGTGAGTCACATGGTAGGTGTGAGTTACTTTCCACAAAGCTGCCGAACACTTTTC
The DNA here is from genome assembly GCF_006229205.1 of Suricata suricatta. Classification (NCBI taxonomy): domain Eukaryota; kingdom Metazoa; phylum Chordata; class Mammalia; order Carnivora; family Herpestidae; genus Suricata; species Suricata suricatta. The sequence goes on along the minus strand of NW_021868717.1, from coordinate 676 downwards.
CGACGCGTCTGTCCTATGTTACACTCCCGCCAACACTGGCTGTATGGATTCTAGTTGTACCTGCTCCGTGGCTGCACCGACACCCACCACTGTCTGTCTTTTTCACCATGGATACTCTGCAGGATTTAATTTGCATTTAATAATTGTTGATAAGAGCACATGCTCCAATTATTTCATTCTTTCATCTACCATCTTATTACTTCATATATCATTGTGGCTTTCATTTGCATTTTCCTAATGAAATAATCATATTGGGGATATTTTCATGTTTTTATTGGCTATTTGGGTATCATCTGTTGTCAGTGCCTATTAAAGTCATCTTTTGCCCATTTTGTAAAGTTGGGTGTTTCGTCTTTTTGGAAAAAAATATTATTAGGAGTTCTTCATGTTTTCTGCACCCTTTATATATTAATGGATCCTTTGTCAGATACACTTTTCCCAGTCTGAGGCTTGACTTTTCACTTTCTTAATGGTCGCTGAATAAATTGAAACATATTGTTAATCAACAGGGAATGGTTATTTAAGAAAACAGTAAAAAAAATTTTAAGAGAAGAATTGCCTATTAATACATCTGGTTTGTTCGTTTTTTTAAATGATGCTTTTAGGCCTGATTTTCTTAAAAGCAGACCTCATGGCCAGACAAAGTTTATGGTGAGCATGAACTTGGCCACAGGCT
>NW_021868716.1:0-831 GCF_006229205.1 Suricata suricatta | reverse complement strand
CAGATCTGTGTTGTGATTTTTCATAATCCCTGAAATGCAGCTGCTACATGATCACATGAACATTTTCTGGGGGCAGGCTAGCACTCAGCCACAGTCTCTGGGTATAAGGAGCAGCAAGGTCCCCTGGATGTTCCTGGATGCGGCCCGGCCATTGCTCAGCGAGACCCTCCTGCAGAGGGTCGGAACAGGTCAACGCTGCAGTCCCTCAGAAGTGAGGGCTTGGGGAAAAACAGTTGCATTAGAGATAAAACTCAGGAGGGAGGTGCCACCTGGCAACCTGATGACTTGGTGGCAGACATTGTGGAAACGGGAGATAGAGACAAAAAACAGGTGCACGATTGCTGATCAAGGAGAATGGCTCCTATACTAGATTGGGTGGTTGGGTGACGCCATTTTTATCCCTCTTGCGCATAGGAATAATTACCTACAAGCACCACAACAATCCACCTCAGTAAGCAAAGCAGCGCCACCTGGTGGAGGATGGAGTTGTTACACTAAGCTCTGTCCAACAGGGCCAACCCCGCTCTTCAGAAATACAACAGATCTCTCTGCCTACGTAGTTTATGGACTATGAAGTGCTTTATAGTTTGACTTCTAAGGGAAACCAATGTAATTTCAATCATATTTCAGTCTCTTCACTGGTCCATGTATTCAATTTTCTTTCTTTTCTGTTTCTTTTCTTTTTCTCGATTCAGAAAGAGAAATGATTTATTTTTATTTTCAATTTTTATAAAAAATATTTTTCTTTACTAATTTTTTCCATTATATTTTTTAGTTTGGTAAATTTTTCAAATTCTACTTTACTTCCATCATTTCATTTAATTCTATTTA
>NW_021868715.1:0-1682 GCF_006229205.1 Suricata suricatta | reverse complement strand
GTTGGTGGTGGTGGAGACCTGGGTGTGTGCCCAGGCTACAGGAGCTCCCAGCTCATTTCCAGCAGCTCCAGGCGCCGCCACCTGCAACAGCTATGCCATCATTCCTCCCCCAACTCTAACGGATCCCGGCTGGGGGTTGGGTCTGCGAAGATGCGCAGGCACATCACCTCCTGCTGCGCATCTTGCCCCAGGCAGGGGTACCCGAAATCCCAGCCTGAGCCAAGACAAATTGATCCCTCCCCCTAAGAAGCCAGCAACCAAAACAAAAACATCTCATCTGTGGTAGCATAAAAAGTGCATGGACTGGAACTTTGAACTGAGGCAGGCCTTGAAAATACAACTTGGCTCAACCGCAGCAAAAGGAGATCGGACTCATTAGAGTGGCCTACAGTTCATAGTTCAGCAAAGCTTGGCGTGACGCCCCCCTATCTAATCTCTGCAGACACCAAGGCAGAGTCTATGAGAGCAGCCTCCAAGACCTACCACATCAAACCACGCCTATCCAAGAGGGGGAGCTGCCATTTTTGGGGGGTTTTTTTTTAGTTGTTGTTGTTGTTGTTTTTGCTTTTTTTAATAATTTTTTCTTTTTTTCTTCATTTTTTTTCTTTTTGCTTTTTTCTGTACGTATTTTTTATTATTATTACTTTTTTTACTTAAATTTTTAAAAATTTTTACTCCTTATTTTCCTTTCTCCTTTTCCCCTTTTTTTTTTCTCCTTTCTTCTTTATATAGGAGAATATATCTCATCCCTACCTCTCCCCTCAACTGGTCATACACTTTTAGACTGTCCACTGTCCTTTGTTGTCTCTGATGCCCTTTAATTTTTTTTTAATTTTTTTTCTTCTTTTTCTTTTTCTTTTCTTCTTCTCTTTTTGTCTCTTTCCTCTCCATTCTCTTTATTTTCTTTCCCCCTCTTAATGTGTTTGTTTGATTTGTCTGTGCATTTGTGTGTTACTGTTCCCTCTGTGTGTGTCTGTCTGTTTTCCTTCTTAGGGCTACACCAAGAAACAAGCCAAAGTGTGCAAGACAGCGAGTCCCAAATACAACTGAGTAGGGAAATAAAATATTCAAAGGCACAACAAGAGAAACTGAGAGACACCATTAAAAGAATATTTCCTGAAATGACAGGCCCGGTATAGTCAATAAGCATCCTTTAACAGAGAAATATTGACAGGTGCACAGTGCACAATGACCTTCCTAAAGGTGACAAGAGACAGAAAATTGACAAAAATGACAAAACGAAGGAACTCTCCCCTAAAGAACCTCCAAGAGGAAGTCATACCACAGAACTGCTCAACACAGATCTAGACAACATACCGGATCAAGAATTTAAAAAACTTGTCATAAAATTAATCGCTGGGGTTGAGAAAAGCATCAAAGAATCAACTGATGAGTTAAAAAAGGCTATAGGTGAGGTGAATAACAAACTGGAGGCAGCCACCTCAAGGAATGATGAGGCAGAGAGAAGAATAGGTGAATTAGAAGATATAGTTCTAGCAAAAGAGGAAGCTGAAAAAAAGAGAGAGAAATTAATCCAGGAGCAGGAAAGGAGAATTCGAGACCTGAGTGACACAGTCAAGCGGAACAACATCCATATCATAGGAATTCCTGAAGAGGAAGACAGAGAGAAAGGGCCTGAAGGGATACTAGACCAAATTATAACTGAGAATTTCCCAAATATG
>NW_021868714.1:0-831 GCF_006229205.1 Suricata suricatta | reverse complement strand
TTGGAGTGATTAATGGGTTGGTGAAGATTTTCTAAAATTAGATGAGGAATGGCTGGGTGGCTCAGTGGGTTAAGCATCCAACTCTTCATCTCAGCTCAGGTCTTGATCTCAGAGACATGAGTTCAAGCCCCATGTTGGGCTCCATGCTGGGCATGGAGCCTACTTAAAATAAACAAACAAGTAAAATTAGATAATGGTAATTGTTGTAAGATTCTGTGAACACATTAAGACCAAAATATGTCACATATTAAAAAGATACACTTTTGGTATGTGAATTATATCTTAATTAATCTGTTATCTGATTTTAAAAAGTCACCCCTTAACTTACTATGCACACGTTTTCTATATGTCTCTTCCTCTAAATAATGCTGTACAAAAGTAAGTTCTTACCATACACATAATTTTCCATTTTGCCACACTCTCCATTTGGTTTTAAGGCTTTTCCTGTGTTATTAATAACTCGTCATTAATATTATTTTTGAATTGTCTAATATTTAGCGTTGCCTAATATTCTGTCATCCACCCACAACCATAACTTACCTCTCTATTATTGTATTAGTTGGTGTTTGAAATCTTTCCCCGGGTTCTGGTAATATAAATAACATCTCTGTGCATAAACTAATGTCTGCAGATTTTGGATTTTCTTCTCTATTCAGGATAGTTTTCTAAAATTGAGATTACTGGGCAAAAGCACCCAGCTTGAAGGTCTTGCTGTCTGTGGGCCCTCCTCCTTTGCCCCCAATGCCCTTTTAGGGATATTTGATGCAGATACACTTCGTTTCCAACAATAAGGAGTCACATGCTGCAGAATATCTACTTGTTATAAGGGAG
>NW_021868713.1:0-831 GCF_006229205.1 Suricata suricatta | reverse complement strand
TGTGTGTGTGTGTGTGTGTGTGTGTGTGGCAGGGAGGGGAGTGTGCAAAGCAGCCAGCATCCCCGCCTCCTTGGCCAATCTTGTGCCACCACTGATCCTCCAAACAACCAACGAGGCCCCAGGCACCTGCCCCAAGTTCACAGCTCTGTCCTGCACTTGGACAGGGCACCGCCGAAGGACCGGGCTGCAGCTCTCCGGAGCTCCTGCAGGCAAGACCGCCAGAAGGGAAGCCCCTTATCGGTGCCGGGTGTGGAACACACACGGGGCTTGAAAGAAGGCTCCGCTCGACTACCAATTACTCCGGCTTTTGAATATGCTTTTGCTTGCATTTGATTAGGACTATAAAAATCCAGCTTCACGCTTCCTGTCTTGCCCAGAGCTGTGGTTTCCCTGCCCTTCCGAATGCTTCTCCGTAAATTCCAGCTTCTTTCCCTCATCTTGTGTCCTCCTTTTTCAGGGGATGAGGGCTGGCATACTGGGTGACGGAGCCTGCCCTCTGCCGGGTGGTTCTCGTACACGAGGACCCTCTTCATTCGGTCCTCCAGAAAGCTGGGCTCACGGAGCATCAACCACATTTGCTTAGAAGCAAAACGCATATTTTCACCTACTGCAGAGGTTTCAAACCTTTTCTGGGTCATAAATTCCTTGGAAAACCTGATGAGAGCCATTGACCTTCTCCCAGACATGCACACATGTCAGGATGCAGACAAGATTTTCGTGCAGCTCCCGGGGTTTATGGCTGTGGTTGGGCCCCCTAAAAGCAGAGTCTGAGGTGAGGTTGTTTCATAAGTGACTTCCTGATGGAAAGTTCTTGGGACAAACTTGAAAGGA
>NW_021868712.1:0-831 GCF_006229205.1 Suricata suricatta | reverse complement strand
TGAGATTATAAAAATCCTCTCATCAGGAAAACAGTATGCTTTAGGTCCAAAATTTCTTCACAAATGAATTGTATTTAATATGGGAATGTTAACACGGAGGGCAAAAGGATTTTCTTTTCTATTGTTTCCTCCATTTCTATTCCACAGAGTAGCTCTCTTCTACTTTTCCCCTCCTTTCATTTTGTAGTATACCATGCATTATCTGGATTAGAATCTGGTTGAGAAACATTTGTTTCATTTTAGTAGAAACAGAGGTAGCACTAGCTTCCAGGAAGTCAAATTCCTTCCATTCCACACCCATTTACCTGGTCTCTCTATGCACAAGACACAGTGCAGGAGACAAGCATGAACCAGACATGCTTCCTGCACTTAAAAACACTGGGCATTGGAAATCATCAGTAGCTTGGGCCTGCAATATCCTGATCTTGTCTATACAGACAAGAAATCTATATTCTAACTGTATACCCCTCTGAAACATTTCATTATGCTTTGCTCCTGCCCTTTCAAAATAATGCAAATACCTTATATTGGTGATTCCAGTAACTGAAAGCATATGTTATTAGTTTATCTTCACTTCATCCATACTGGGTGGAACAAATATTATTATTTTTAATGGAGAAATGAAGTCTCAGAAGGGTTACATTTCTCTAAATGAATTATTATTGCATGACCTGGAGCCATACTTAAAGTCTTCTGACTATTTACCTTAAGTTCTTTTCCCCACAATGTGATAGAAATTCTTTCTTTTTTAAAAAATGTTAATGTTTATTCTTGAGAGAGAGTGAGTATGAGGGGGGAACAGAGAGAGAGAGAGGGAGACACAGAATATGA
>NW_021868711.1:0-831 GCF_006229205.1 Suricata suricatta | reverse complement strand
TTCTTTTGGAGGTGGACACAGAGAGCCCTTCCGGAATGAGGGCCCCCTGGCACACTGGGGTGTGAGGAGGGTGGGATGGCAGAGCCAGAAAACAAAACCCATTCAAAGTGCAGTGAGCAGCCATCAGAAGCAGCCTGCCCCAGGGCCCCAGACTCCACCTAAGCTGTCCCACCCCCCATGAGTGACACCTCTGAAGCCATGCATGCTCCTTACGTGCCCCCCAGCACTGGGGGTGTCTGTAGTGGTCAGCGGACTCACCATCTGCTGCGTCACTCTTCAGGGGCAGCTGCCTGCTGTCCTTGTACTGCATGACGGCAACAGCTGTGCTGTCTTGATGTCCTTGAGCACTTGCTTCTGCAAACAAGCACGTGGGGAAGGAAAAGTGAGGATGGCAAGCCGACCCCAGGAGCTGCAGAGGTGGGGGCTTTTCTTTGAGCCTCTGAACGTCAGCAGCCCCAGGGGTATTTCCTCAGATGCCCGTCATGTGAAGGACCTGCTGGACAGTGGTTGCAGCTATTAAATATCACTGCTGGGGAGATTATATGACATTTAGTATATCTGACACATTCATCAGCTAGAAGATGAATCAGTAAATGCACTTGCTTTGGAGAACAAAGCGGAGGAAGGACAATAGTTTGAGCAAGAGCTCTCTGGGGTGCCAACCTTTCTTGCTCCTTTTTTCTCTCAGGTGGCCCCTCATGCCAGGTGGGGGAGGAGCTCAGACCCACAGGGGCACTGGAAGGTCACTGCTGAGGCCCCCTCACCCTGCCCCACTGCGGGCTACCAGTCTGGCTGCAGTTCCAGTCTGCTCATGTTCATCTCCTTGGACTT
>NW_021868710.1:0-831 GCF_006229205.1 Suricata suricatta | reverse complement strand
AAGGAAAAGATGAGATGGATTGAATGGATTCAGCAGAATAGTAGCAATTGTTGAGGATATGGGTAATTTAGGCAGATTTCAGAGATGAGTTTGGTTGACGTTTCTTTGATATGGCAAATGTGTGAGGGGTATACATAGTAATTGGGGTTGCTTTCCTGAACGAAAATGCTCGATGCCTCTTACCTCTGAGTACTTCTGAACACATAGAACATCTTAGACCACCTTTTCTCCCCACTGCAAAACTTAGAAAAAATATGACTCCTGATTCCATGACTCTCACATGCAAATATTCAATTCTAAAGATGAAATAACACCCCATAATATTTAGAGGTCAGCTCATCAAGTTTATCTTATAGTAAAATAGCCTAAATATGCAGAATGTAAAAGCTAGACCCACAAAAGCACAATACTTTAAAAAACAAACTATATTAATTCATAAAACCTACTTAGATGGCTTACAATATATTGAATTGTGCAATGAAGTTAATTTTGAATAATAATAGAAAACAGCTGAGAGAAAAACACAAGTAATTTGGTGGAATTATTGCCACAATTCAATATAAATTCAGATTTTGAAATTTAGAGTGTTCAGATGGAGAGCAAAACTATAGTCACATATTTTATCTTTAGAAACAAAAGAAATCATGATAATTCAGAGCAATAAAACAAAGGACTAAGGGCGGGACACCTGGGTGCGTTTGTCAGTTAGGTGTTGGACATTGGCTCAGGTCATGATCTCACAGTAAGTTTGACCCCTGTGTCAGTCTCTGTGCTGACAACTCAGAGCCCAGAACCTGCTACAGAGTCTGTCCCCCACTCTCTCTGCCCCTC
>NW_021868709.1:0-831 GCF_006229205.1 Suricata suricatta | reverse complement strand
CTCAGGGCTGCAGAGATCTCAAGTGGTCTGGGACAGATTCCAGGTCTGTTCATCCAGAATCCACACAAAGCGGCTCTAGGGATAGTGTTGCTTCCATATCCGTAGTGATTAAATAAGTCAAATGCACTACACATTTACTTCTGAAAACATTGTGATCACAGGGTTTGTTTTTAGTGCTAAGTGCCTGCCCTCATCCCAATGCAGAAACTTGAAGGCGAGATTGAAGGGATTTTGTATTTTCTAAAGACATGAACAATTTCTATGTAGGGACACACGAGGGCACTTTAACCTTCTCTCAGTTGAGGAAACATTTTCTTTGTAGTTCCTCAGCTCAGAGCTTTCACTCCCAGTGCTGGGTCTGCTCTGATTACTTGTGTGAACTTCACATTGTAAATTCACACTGGAGGTCGGTTGCTCCATTTGCAAATTTAGGAAGGTGGGTCAGATGAGCCTTAGAAATCGCATGATTCCAACTTAGTTCACTAATGGAATTTATGACCCTATTTTAACAGGGATTATTAAGCATTGCAAAGAAATAATATGTTTCTTTCTTACTTACTATAATTAACCAGAAAATGTGCTTCTGGGTTTAACTCAGCATATTTGCAAAAAGCAAGTCAATCCAAACCTGAGGGAGGTCATTTATTTATTTCTGGCTCATGTGAGAACTTTATGAAATTGCTGGAGAAATTCCTTCCCTTCATACAGGTTCAGGTTCTCATTTTCCCACCTTACGGTTGGCAAGTGGTGAGTCTGCACATTGAAGGCACTAGCCTAGCTGGCAGCTCACTTCTTGTTCACATTTATGTGACAGCTCTTTTCACTCCAAAG
>NW_021868708.1:0-831 GCF_006229205.1 Suricata suricatta | reverse complement strand
GTCCCTCTTTGTTAGAAGACTTTTGCCCCCAGAAAGCCAATGGGAAATGGCAGGTGGGTGAGCTAGAATTCCAGAAACTTCTGGACACACAAGCCAGGGGTGAGAGCAAGGTCATTGTTTCACTACCAACTGTATTTCTCTGACGTTGGTCACTACCAGTGAACTTGTGGGAACTCCAGTTCCTGTTACCCAGCTGCTTGGAACTCTGGGGTTGACTTATGTTTGTGCAAGAATAACTTTCTGAGCCTTCCCTGGTCAGTGTGGATGCTGCAGGCAAACCCATTGGCACTGATAGTGGGGTTCTCTCTTCCCAGAAATTGGTGCGTTGCTGCTGGACCACCCAGCTTTCCCAGAAACATTCCTTTCTAGGCCATTCCTCATTCTCTCTGGGGAAGACTCTGGGCAAAGTTGCTCTTAGTTTTGCAGACATCCTTGGGTAGGTCTGACTCTCATGAAGAATGTAGCTCAAGTGCAGGTGGGGACCTCTGCTCATAAAGTATTTGCAGGAGCTTTTCAGACTAGCTTAGAATGTGATTCTAATACAACTTTGGGTGGGGAGTGGACAGAAAGTTCTGCAAGATTGGCTGGCTTCGTGGACCAGAGACCTGTGCAGTCACATGGGGCCCAACCCTCAGAGATCCTTGCTCTGTGGTTACCACCTTGAAATTCTTAATAATTTTATCTGAGTTTATGTTTTTTAAGTGAAATCTGGTGGGATAATGCAGCACGTGCAGGGGACTTCCACCGCCTCCCTGAGGCACCTTTGCACTCGCCTGCTCCCTGGGTTCTGGAGCCTGATCCTGCTCAGGTCTGTCTCCCCACTTCTGCCCC
>NW_021868707.1:0-831 GCF_006229205.1 Suricata suricatta | reverse complement strand
GGGAAAAAGTGCTTCTATAGTGTTGAAGGCTATCCTGTAGAGCCTATAGATTGTCTAAGACATAAAAACAAGGAATTTTTCCCTCAGGTTTTCTCAAATGATAAATAGAATTTATGTGGCCCCAGGAGTGCCTGGGTGGCTCCGTTGTTTAAGCATCTAACTCTGGCTCAGGTCGTGATCTCACTGTTCGTGAGTTCGAGCCTCACGTAGGGGAGCTGACAGCTCAGAATCTGGGGCTTGTTTCAGATCCTGCCCCTCCCCTGCTCATGCTCTGTCTCTCAAAAATAATAAACGTTAAAAAAATTTTCTTTCAAGAATTTATGTGGCCTCATACTAGCAGGCTTCAAACTGATCTGCACATAACAACTTTAAATAAGCATCTCTCCTACCTGACCTAAGGCCCGAGTGGCCCCACTTAATTCAGTGATACCTGAATAGAGTCTGATCAGTTACTTTTTGGGAGAAGGAGATTTCAAGGTCTGTGAATTCAAGAAAATAAAACCTTTGCTGATTCCATCATCATGGTTATATTTGGGTGGACACTAGAATGTCACATTAAATTCAGTTCCCCTGTCACAGAAGTTTCCAAATGATCAAAGAATCTGAATATTTTCAGAAATTCTAACAAGCCCTGTTTCAGTCGGCTTGGACTTCTCTAACAAAATACCATTGATTGGGTGGCTTAAACAGTAGACATTTAATTCCCATAGTTCTGCAGGCTGGGACTTCCAAGCTCAAGGTGCCAGCATGATCAGGTTTTGGTGACATCCCTCTCATGGTGACTTGTACGTGGCTGCCTCGCACTGTGACTTCAAAATGAGGGTAAAGGAG
>NW_021868706.1:0-831 GCF_006229205.1 Suricata suricatta | reverse complement strand
ATTAAGTCATTCTTGTAATTAACAAACTTGTGTTAAGGACCTACAGGCACCGTGGTAAGCTTTAATGGTACAAAGACCAATAAAACAATATCATTTTCTTCTAGAATTTACACTCCAAAAGAAGAAGCAGAGAAACAAGCACGCAAGTACAGCATAGAGTGCCAGTGCAATGACAACTATTTCGTGCCTTCCTTTATGTGCCAGATATTCTAAAGCCCATTTGAGTCTCTCAACCTCTGTAAGATGGTGATTAGCATCCTTATTTTACTAATAAGAAAACTGAGCTTCAAAAAAGGTAAACATTTGCTCAAGTCACACGGCTGTAAAGGTGACAGAGTTGCAATCTGGCCCCAGGTCTTGCTAATTCCATCACCCATCACATTTTCCAGAGCTCCTCGCTCTTTTTAACAGGAGTATGCACTGTTTGTAATGGGACCTATTCCAGACTGAGGAAGTAAGAAGTTCCAAAGGAGGTGGTCCCAGAACTGGTCCTGAATGAGAAATAGGAGTTATTTGAGCAAGGAAGAATGGTGAGGGTGTGACAGGGCACAAGGAACACAGAAACAAATGATAATGAATAAAGGAAAAGATAATGACACAGAAGCAGAACTGTCACTTCACTGAGTAGAATGACTGCAATCATACTGACACCTACAGCAGGATGGTAGGGGATGGATCTCGAAAGTGAGAATCAGTTCATGGAAGGCCTCATGCACCATTTACAAAGTGATAGTTACTGTACTAGGAGCTCAACAAATAATGCCTCAATAAATTCATAAACAATCTCGTTCCTCCATTTAATCTCTGCTTAGAGGATGTTAAAATTGAGAT
>NW_021868705.1:0-831 GCF_006229205.1 Suricata suricatta | reverse complement strand
CCTCACCAACATCTATAGCCTCCTGATTTGTTCATTTTTGCCACTCTGACCAGCTTGCGGTGGTATCTCAGTGTGGTTTTGATTTGTATTTCCCTGTTGGCCATCTGGGTGTCCTCTTTGGAGAAGTGTCTATTCATGTCTTCTGCCCATTTCTTTACTGGATTATTCATTTTTCGGGTGTGGAGTTTAGTGAATTCCTTGTAGATTTTGGATACCAGCTCTTTATCCGATATGTCATTTGCAACTATCTTTTCCAATTCCATCGGTTGCCTGTGAGTTTTCTTGATTGTTTCCTTTGCAGTGCAGAAGCTTTTTATCTTTATCTTGATGAGATCCCAATAGTTCATCTTTACTCTTGATTCCCTTGCCTTTGGGGATGTGTCGATTAGGAAATTGCTGTGGTTGAGGTCAAGAAGGCTGTATCCTGCTTTCTCCTCAAGGGTTTTGATGGTTTCCTGTTTCACATTCAGGTCCTTTATCCATTGTGAGTTTATATTTGTGTATTGTGTAAGAAAGTGGTCTGGTTTCATTCTTCTTCATGTTGCTGTCCAATTCTTCCAGGACCACCTGTTAAAGAGGCTGTATTTTTTCCATTGGATACTCTTTGCTGCTTTGTCAAAGATTAGTTGGCCATATATTTGCGGGTCTAGTTCTGAGTTCTCCATTCTATTGCATTGGGAATATTTTCACAAAAGGGGAAAGAATAAAAAAGAGAAAAACTATGGGCAGGGGGACAAATACAACAAAAGGGCACTCTAAAAGTATAAAACCAGAAATCCCAGAAACAAATAAAAAGTAGGGTGGATGCAGTGCTGTTGATGAGCATCTACA
>NW_021868704.1:0-1682 GCF_006229205.1 Suricata suricatta | reverse complement strand
GATGGGGGTGACTCTATTGGTAGGGAACCTAGGTTGACAGTGATAAGCTGAGTCCCATATTGTGCTCCTTGATAGACATGTAGTGCAAGCTAAAACTATCTAATTTAGGTTTCAATCACTGTGATTTAGGAGTTACCTGTTACCACTATATCACCTCATCGATCCTGAGAGAAACAAAATGGAAGTCTCAATCACGTCTCAAATATATCATATAGGGAAAGATATCAGAGGGTCTGCTCATTAGTTAGAATCCTTCAAAATTTGATAGTCAGAATGGAATTTTGATATTTAATTTTAAATTTGTTTTCACAAGACATTATTGCTATCATCTGGTTAAAAGTTCTACAGTGAAATAAGTCTTAAATATTATTACATTTAAATGAAGGGGAAGTTGGTGGTGCCAGAATTAACATAAAAACTGCTTGTTGATGTAAGTGATTCTATTTATAATGTTAAGAGAGATTAGTTTAAATATGCCATTTTAACTGCAATGTAACTTGAAGTGCTGAAAGTTAAAATTACATGTTTTGAATGAATTTACCTATGAATTAAGCCTACTACTCATAGGAGATGTTTCAGCAATTTATCAAAAATCACATGAATATTCATTATAAGTTTACTTCTACTAAAATCCTTAATTGTGCCAACACCTTTATGATGATGTGATTGTGATGAAGAACCAACATAACATCATTTTATTTGTCACCAGAGAAAACCTATGTTTGTCTCATCAAGAAGTTTCAAGGCAAAAATAATTTTTAGAAGCTACATAAAGGAAAGATCATGGTAATTGAGTTGGAATAAAGCATTTTTGCAAAGGATACCATCTTCCTCCGTTAAATTCTTACAAAAATCATGCTTTAGTGATTTGATTTTTATTTAGCACAGGATATTTTAAAAGTATAACATTTATTATATTGCAACTTAGAAGTAATGCAGTTTGATAAATAAAGGACTTTATTAACTAGGCCTGTCATTATCCGGCTTCGTTACATTGAGATGGCAATTTAACCTCTTTTTTGGCTCCTTTAAACCTTGGTAAATGGGATAGTTTTAAACAATTTTTACCTAGATATGTAAGTAGCATTCTGAAGAAAGAAGGAAAGAAAGAAAGAAAGAAAGAGAGAAAGAAAGAAAGAAAGAAAGAAAGAAAGAAAGAAAGAAAAAGAGAAAGAAAAGTAAAGAGAAAGAGAAAGAAAAGTAAAGAGAAAAGAAAGGAAATGGAAAAATAAGAAGAGGAAGTTAAACTAGATCTTAAACTAGTTCAAAGAACTAGACTCAGGGTTGAAGATAATAATGGCTGGTTTTACTAGTGATACAGGACCAAGTGAAGAGATGAATGTAATGTGACAGCAATAGAAGCAGAGCCATAAGAATTGGGAGACCCACATGTGGAATTCTGACCACAGCACACTAGTTTTTATCTACCTGTACATAAGAACACTATGAACTTCTCTTCTCAGGTGAATGTAGAAACCTCTAAGTAGAGGGATACTAGAAAGGATTCAAAGCAAAAATCTCCACAACTTTATACTGGATATATTATAGAAAGGTGGGTGGGGGTAACAGATTGGGAATGATAAAGAAAAAAAATACAACAGGGAAAGGACAAGAAAGAGAATACAATTGAACAGGAGGTAGTGAAGATGCCTACTCAGATAATTTTGAGAGGGAATCTATTA
>NW_021868703.1:0-831 GCF_006229205.1 Suricata suricatta | reverse complement strand
CGATGGGCTTCCATGTTATCTGGCTCTAGTTTCCCTATCTTCTGAGATGAAAACAGGCTCCTTGCCAGATATAGACGCACCTTGATTGGCCTGTTTGCAAGGCCTCTGATTTCTTACTTTGCAGTCCCTGTGCCTGCTTCAGATTAATCCCGGTTTCAAACTAATGATCCTTTTCTTGGTCACTGCTTTAGAATTTTTTTAATCACTCTGAGCCTGGCACATAGTAGGTTTCTAGGACATTCTTGATTTTTGTTTATGTAAAACCCCTTCAGCCCTTTAGTCTTCTGAAAACGATTATCTTTCTTGTCTTTCTGATTTCATTTGTGGCTCCAAGATTCAAAACCCTAGACTTTGAAGCCCAAGGGCAGGCATCAGGCCAGTTTCTCTGTGTGGCCCAGTACCTGCACAGAATCTGGTGCAGAATCAGACAGTCCTTGAACTCAGATAATCACTGAGCTGATCTGAACACTCTATTCTCTGTAAAAGTGGAACAGTTTTCCCCTAAAATCTTGCTTCCTTTGAACATTAGTAATGAAGAAAGCAGGTAGCGGTTCACTGTCTTCCAAGTCCCATGAAAATAATGCTGCAACTCTCAGTTTTCTCTTTTATAAATTACAGGATATCACTCCTCACTGTCTTATGTCTAATTGTGTGATCCTGTTTACCATCTCTTTCTGAGACTCTTCATATACTGTTTTATGATGGATGCAAAACTGACATCCAGATGCTTAAGTAAGGGGCTGGTAAGTAGTTGGGTGTACCAAGAGTATTACTTTAAGTGCCTTTGGAAAGCATGTAACAAAGCCCCCTTCCTTTCTTCTTCTCTCCCTC
>NW_021868702.1:0-831 GCF_006229205.1 Suricata suricatta | reverse complement strand
TTTAGAGAGTGCAGTAGGGGAGAGACATAGAGAGAGAATCTTAAGCAGGATCCACACTTGGCATGGGGCCAACCTGGGGCTTGATCCCATGACCCTAGGATCATGACCTGAGCCAAAATCAAGAGTTGGAGACTCAACTGACTGAGCCACCCAGGTGCCCCTGAATTGTTTTCCCCCTATGGGCAAATATTATTTCTTCCACTACTTTCAAGTTTTTGTCTTTTAGTCTTTTAGAATTTTGAGGTCTTTTAGTCTTTTAAGATCAAGACTATGTCTTGATGCAGATTTCTTTGGGCTTCTCAGTTTGGGGCTCAGGTTTTTGAATATGTAGGTTTATGTCTTTTGCTGAATTCAGAAAGTTTTCAGTTATTATTTTTTTAAATACTTTTTCAACTTCCTAACTTTTTGTCTCTTTCCTGCACCTTGATGACTTAAGTGTTAGATCTTTTACTATAGCCTCACTGGTCTTTGAAGCTCTGTTCTTTTGACTTCTACTGTTTTATGTTTATTGGTTATTTCTTCTAGCTGGGGTAGAGCATTTATTGTCTGAGTGGTTTGTCTTGTTAGACTATCCCTTTCCTGGTCCTTTGGCTGGACTGCAGCCAACAAATATGTTTGTGACCTGTAGTATTTCCAGGCTGCCCGCTTCTGCAGCTCCTGGTCTAGTATATGTGACACAGAAAGAAACCCAGGCAGCTTGCCACCGTGCTGTTTCTTGGGCCCTGAGTTCCTTAAACAGTTCGTCTTCTTCTTCCCACCTTTCAGAACTTTTTTCTATTTATTTTCTGTGTCACATCTATGGATTTTTAGCTGTACTTAGTAGAAAGAAAA
>NW_021868701.1:0-831 GCF_006229205.1 Suricata suricatta | reverse complement strand
TCACATGACATTTCTTATCTGCAGATATGGCTCAAGTGTCCCTTTATGTGTCCAAATTCCTTCATCTTTTAAGGACACAGTCAGATTCAGTTTGGGCTCACCCTAAGGAACTCAAATTTGCTTAATCACCTCTTTCATGCCTCTATTTCAAAACACTGTGGCATTCTGTAGTCCTGAGGATTAGGGCTTCAACATATGAATTTTGAGGGGACACAAGTCAAACCATAACAGGGGGAATGTGGAGAAAAAGAGACCCTCATGCATTGCTGATGAGAATGTAAAATACTTCAACCACTATGGGAAACAAGTTGACAGTTCCTCACAAAAGTAAGCATAAAGTTCCCACAGAATCCAATAATTCCCCTCATAGGTATAGACTCATGAGAATTAAAAACATGTGTGCCCATTAAGAACTATATGTATCTTGATGAAGTCCCAAGGGTTCAGTTTTGCTTTAATTTCCTTTGCCTTTGAGGATGTGTCGAGTAGATTGCTGCGTTGGAGGTCTAGGAGGTTTTTTCCTACTTTCTCCTCGAGGGTTTTGATGGTTTCCTGTCTCACATTCAGGTCCTTCAGCCATTTTGATTTTATTTTTGTGTATGGTGTAAGAAACTGGTCTAGTTTCATTCTTCTACATGTTGCTGTCCAAATTTCCCAGCACCATCTGCTAAAGAGGCAGTCTTTTTTTATCGGATATTCTTTCCTGCTTTGTCAAAAATGAATTGGCTGTATATTTGTGGGCCCAGCTCTGGGTTCTCTATTCTATTCCATCAGTCTATGTATCTGTTTTTGTGCCAATACCATACTGTCTTGATGATGACAGCTTTGTAG
>NW_021868700.1:0-831 GCF_006229205.1 Suricata suricatta | reverse complement strand
TCTTCTTAAACTGGCCCTTCTCATCCAGGAAGTGCTGGGGGTGGAAGTCTCGGGGGTGCGCAAAGAACTTGGGGTCTCTCAGCACAGAGCCCAGCATAGGGAACACTTCAGTGCCCTGGTGAGGAGGAGAGGGGGGTTCGATAAGGTGGAGTGGGGGCAGGGTGTGCTGAAAGTGCATGGACGTTGGAGGGGCGATGGGGATGCCCTAAGTGATGAGAAATGGGAGGCCAGAGAATGTGGGTCCTCTGGGGACATGAGATTCAGGTTTGTGAGCCAGGAAGCTTGGCAGACATGGGGTTCATGTCTCCTGAGAAGGGAAATATGAGGAGCACAGGTTCTGTGTCTCTTAGGCCAGGAGGTGTGGGAGCCCCGCAGTTCGTGCCTCCCAAGGAAGGAGGTTGAGAGGACATGGGGGTTCATGCTCCCTGGGACAGGGGTTTGAGAGACATCAGGTTTGTGTCTCTCTAGGCAGGATGTTTGGGGGACATGAGATTCGTGTCCTTGAGGGAGGAGATCTAGAAATGAAGTTCATGTCTCTTGGGAGAGGACATTGAGGGCATGGGGTTGCTATTCCCCACAGAAAGAGCTTTGGGGGACACATGGGATTCAGGAATCTCTGAGGGGAAGGTTGAAGGGACATGGTGGTTGGGAAGTGTCTGATTGGAGCAATGGGGCAGGGCTGGGAAGTTGCTAAGGGAACGGGGTGCTGGGTCACAGAGAGCAGGTTGGTGGTCCCCCAAGGTGGGACTGGAAGGCACCTTGGGGAGGAGGAACTCCCGAAACTTGGTGTCCTTGGTGACTCTGCGGGCCAGTCCCATGGGGATCATGTCT
>NW_021868699.1:0-831 GCF_006229205.1 Suricata suricatta | reverse complement strand
GGCTTATATCTCAAGAGCTAAAAGATATGGAGATAACTGGCCCAGATCATGAAACCCAAATACCTGAAGGAGGGAACATTAAAAGTAGGGCAAGTGGTGATTGTGTGACCTTATTGTTCAGAACCCCCAGTCATATTTCTATGTGATGTTTCCACGGTTCATTTTCAGTCATAGCAAGAGAGAAAGTGGTACTTACTCGCACGTTTAGGGTCAAGCAGCTGTTTGTTAGAGAGGCATGCAGAGCTTTTATTTTAGGTTCCATCATCTTGGGGTTCCTGGGGCCAATCGTGATGTCCTCAAGACACTCAAGAAGCAGGTGGAGCCAATAGATACCCCAATGGCCACTCTGAACATACAAAGCAAGTTTGCATCAAAATTCAATGAAGATGATTTTCAATGCAAAAGCTGTTGCTGAGTGACTTCTTTAAACATGAGCCAGAGGTTGGCTACAGTCAGGTGATTGAGAAGCAGGTCTCAGGAAAGAAGTTAACCACGTTAAATTATTTTTTACCATATAGACTACTCTTTTGTTTGACCTTTACTCCTTTGTATAATGTGAAAAATAAGACCATTTATTGTCATCTTGATAGGAATTCCCATTTCCCAAATACCAGACATTAATGATGTTATCCCTACTTTAGTTTTCACTAGTTATTAATTTTTCTTATGCACTTTGGCGTACTTCTGAATTTTTAACTTCACTGATCGAATAGTCTGTTCAAAAACAAAATATACAAAAACCATACCCATTTTGGTGTTCCTTTATTTAGAGTTTTGGTAGCTATTCTTATTTGTTCATTATTCCATAAGATTTTTGTGTTAACATTGCCA
>NW_021868698.1:0-831 GCF_006229205.1 Suricata suricatta | reverse complement strand
AATCACAATATGGATGTGATTAGATTATATGCTGATGTGGTGTGATTTCATGGATAACAAAAACGTAATTTGGGCCCCCCAAATTTTTTCCTGTTCAAAACTAAGTAGAAAAAACTGCATCATTAAAATTATGCTTTTAGTTAACAGTTTGGTTTTTATTCAAATGCTAATATGTGGTATATAATTTGAATACGTTCTAAGGTCTTGACCAGAACTTGGAGTCTCTTCTTTGGTTTTATAATAAGATTTTTTTCTTTGTTTTTGTTTTTGTATAAATGTATTTACTCTCATGAGCAATGCTAAATCTTCCTTACACATTTCTCTATCATTCTTGTTTTTCTACATTTCTCAATGTGCAAGCAATAATGTAGAACACAGGATTTTAAACAGAATTTTCTTGTATTTATGTTTATGACGTGCTTTAATAAATTAACTTAAACTTACACACATGATTTTTATGTTATCTTTTTTGTCTGTTTTGATTCCTTGGACTTATTCATTCCTCCTCACCTCTGACTGTATACTATCACTCTTTTCTCCACAATTCCTACAGTTTTATGTAACACCTGTCACTTAATGAATACTGCATTTCTGGTTTTGGTAATGGATATTTTTCTGACTAACCTATTGAATTTCGTATCAAACATACCTACTTTTTACTGAAGCCCTGACCAAATATCTCTGTAGAAGTCACAGGCTTCTCCATTTCAATGCGGCTGAAACAGAAGTCATGATTGTTCACGTGGTATGCACCGTGTGCTAACAAGTTCCATTTGTTCGTGAGCATTCAGTGCCAGGTATTAAGTAAGACTTCTTTTGTAGACTTTGTCC
>NW_021868697.1:0-831 GCF_006229205.1 Suricata suricatta | reverse complement strand
TTGAAGATCCTGTACTCTGGTACAAGAGATAAGATACTTAAATAATTACAATAGGATATAAAACATTATTTGTTGAAAAAGATTCAGACAGATTTTCTGGGTGGTCAGAATTCTTTTAAAAGATGGGTTTGAGACTTGTCTTTCAAGAGAGACACCAACCTTCCAACCTAAACATATCTATTTTGAGTACAGAAAATCATACGTCACCTTCTAGGATTATTCGTTTTGGATATTAGTCACGGGAAATCTGCCATTTTGACCTGGGTTTCTCATAGCCAATCCAGTATTTCAGAAACCCCACCAAGTAAATGTGTTTAAACTCTTTATATTTAAGGTTATAATGTGACCGTTAGGAAGCATGATATATCCTGTACTCTGATGTTCAACTTAAGCATTTATTTACAATCACACTATTGAACACCCTGTTGGGCGGTGGGAACAGTTTTGAATATTGGTAGTATGAAGACGAAGAATCATGTTAGACCCAAGGAACAGAAAGGCAAGAGAATAAACATAGTTGACAAATGCTAAAGTGAAGGGACACAGTATCATGGAAGTGGCAAGGAAGCAGAATGGAAGATGGCACATGTGATATAAGTTTGATAAGCAGGAAGTTCACCAAGTAGTGAAGAAGGCAAAGCAATGAAGGGGATAACCCATAAAAAGACACGAGGAAGAGGCATGGTCAGGGAAAATTGTGACATGCTTGGTTATAAGATAGGTGAAAATGAGCGATGAAACTTCAGTAAGTACTTTGGATATAGCTCTGTATTCAGTCTCACTTCTGCTTCCCTTTCCAGGCCCATTGCCATCATCCCAGTTCAGACACTA
>NW_021868696.1:0-831 GCF_006229205.1 Suricata suricatta | reverse complement strand
GATTACAACTTTGTAGTATAGCTTGAAGTCTGGAATTGTGATGCCTCCAGCTTTGCTTTGCTCTTTCAAGATTACTTTGGGTATTCGGGGTCTTTTGTGATTCCATACAAAATTTAGAGTACAAACAACGTTCTAGCTCTGTGAAAAGTGGTGGTGGAATTTTGATAGAGATTGCATTCAATCAACAGATTTAAATCTAATATTAATTTGGTTAGTATGGATATTTTAATAATATTTGTTCTTCCAATACATAAGCATGGAATGTTTTTCCACTTCTTTGGGTCATCTTCAATTTCTTTCATAAGTTTTCTTTAGTTTTTAGATTACATATCTTTTACCTTTTGGTAGGTATCTCAGGGGTTTTGATGCAATTGTAAATGAGATTGATTCCTTGATTTCTCTTTCTGATGCTTCATTGTTAGTGTATAGAAAGGTAACAGGTTTCTGTACACTGATTTCATTATATCCTGCAATTCTGCTGAATTTGTGTATCAGTCCTAGCAAATTTTTGGTGGAGACTTTTGGGTTCTCTACATAGCGTATAATGTCATCTGTGAATAGTTGAAGTTTGACTTTTTTCTGCCCTATTTTAAATGACTCATTTCTTTTTGTTGTCTGATTGGTGACGCTAAGATTTCTAGCACTACATTAAGAAAATGGTCAGAAGGCATGAGCAGACATTTTTCCAAAGCAGACATCCAGATTGCTAACAGACATATGAAAAGATGCTTAACATAACTCATTATCAGAGAAATACAAATCAAATCCATGATGAGCTACCACCTCACACCTGTTCAAATGGCTAAAACTAACAACACAGGAAATAGTAAA
>NW_021868695.1:0-831 GCF_006229205.1 Suricata suricatta | reverse complement strand
ATTTTCTCCTATTCTGTAGGTTACCTTTTCATTTTGGTGATGGTTTCCTCTGCTATGCAAAGGTTTTATTTGATTTACCCATTTGTTTACTTTTGCTTTGCCACCTTTGCTTTTGGTGTTAGATCCAAAAACTCATCGGCAAGACCAATGTCAATAAGTTTACTTCCTATGTTTTCTTTTAGAAGTTTTATGGGTTCAGGTCTTCTGTTCATCAAGTCTTTAGTTCATTTTAAGTTGATTTTTGTGCATGATGCAAGGTAGGGGTTTAGTTTCATTAATATTTGCATGTGACTGTCTAGATTCCCCAGCACCATTTACTGAAGAAATTATTCTTTCCCCAGGCATATTCTGTTGGCACCTTTGTCATAAATTATTTGACCATAAATGTGTGGGCTTATTTCTGGGCTCTCTATTCTGTTCCATTGAGTTATGTGTCTGTTTTTGTGTCAGTATCCTCGTGTTTTGGTTACTCCTAGCTTTGTAATATTGTTTTAAATCAGGAAGAGTGATGGCTCCAACTTTGTCTTCTCAAGATTGCTTTGGTTATTTGGGGTCTTTTGTGCTTCTGTACAAATTTTAGGATTGTTTATTCTACTTCTGGGGAAAATGCCATTAGAATTTTGATAAGGATTGCATTGACTCGGTAGATTTGCTTGGGTGATATGGACATTTTAACAATATTAATTCTAATCCTTGAGCATGGAATGTCTTTCCATTTATGTATATCATCTCCAGTCTCTTTCATCAGTGCCTTATAGATTTTAATGTACAGATTTTTCACCTCTGTGGTTAAATTTATTTCTAGGTATTTCATTCTTTTAAAAAAATTTT
>NW_021868694.1:0-831 GCF_006229205.1 Suricata suricatta | reverse complement strand
ATATTCCCCACACAGATACCTCATGGGAAGAAGCATATTCTCACCTCTATAAAGAGGAAGTTAAACAAAGCACTGCAGATGTTGTCGAATTGCTCTCCTAAGGGGTTAAAGAACACAAGAATAATATTTATTCTGGCCCAGAGAAAAAGAGCCTCATTTAGGGATAAGAAACAAACAAGAGCCAGGCATAAGTTACTGCACATATATATGCTAATTTGGTGCCCATTGTGAGGATGGGTAAGAGTAGTTACAACTTAAAATCATATGCAGAGGCCTGCTCATCTAGGGCGCCTATGGTGCTTACACCTTCAACATCAAAGAACAAGGTTGACAAAAGGTTTATTTACTAACCATCTGCAAATACATTCTTCCTCTTGTGAGTCAAATAGAATGCCTCTTAGCCTTGTTTATGCCTGAATCTTAGGGTTATTGTTATAAACCAATGTGTTTGCTACCTACTTCCCACTGAAAACATCCTGCTGTCTTCTTAGTTGTAAGATTTACTACCGGTTCAAATAAATGTGTATGTTATCTGCTTTTCACTGAGAATATCCTGTTATCCTATGATAATACCTCATTGTGTAAATTAGAGTAGTTCTGCAAAAATGCCTCTGTAAAACCTGTTTCTGCACCCTTTTCAAAGCATCTTATCACTGAGAATTATTTGTAAAACTTCCACTTTTTGCTGTCATGTTAACACTTAAATCTATAAATAAAGGCACAAAACCTGGCAAGAGAGAGATGCCAGAGAGATGCCAGACTGGTGATCAACCAGGCCCTCTTGCCTCCATTTTCACCGACGCCGACACCTCCTTCAGGGGACCCTGGACC
>NW_021868693.1:0-1683 GCF_006229205.1 Suricata suricatta | reverse complement strand
TGATAGAACATATCTCACAAAATTTTAAAAGTTTTATGTTACAAATCTCATCCAATTAAAGTAAGTCATTTTAGAAAGCAGTTACAAGGTGGACTGCTGGGTAGCTCAGTTGGTTAAGCGTCTGACTCTTGATTTCAGCTCAGGTCATGACCTCATGGTGGTAGCGAGATTGAGCCAGGCATCTGGCTCTGTGCTGGGCATGGAGCCTCTTTGGGATTCTCTTCCTCCCTCTCCCTCTACCCCTCCCATGCTTACACACTCACAGTCTGTCTCTCTCTCTCTCTCTCTCTCTCTCTCTCTCTCAAAAATTTTGTTAAATAAGTAAACAAATATATAAATAAATAAATAGCAATGATAAAATAATAATAATAATAATAATGATAGTTATAGAACTATAACTAAAAACTAGAATGCATACTCTTAAAGAATTTATGCGCCCATCGAATAAAAATTTTAATTTAAATATTGAATTCTAAAATAAAAATAAAATAAGAATTCTAATAATTCTAATGTCTATTGAAAACTGAAATATACTTAGAATTGAATAATAATTAAAACAAATGATATAATTTGAAATAATTAAAACAAATGCATGTGACAGTGTTAAAGCCCTGTAAAATACGTAGAGGGAACATGCCAGGCACCCAGGTTCCCAGGTCCTTGAAACCAGAAAAGGGACATTCTCTCTGCTAATCTGATACAGAGAGTATTAGTATAAGAAGGGGAGGAGGAGCCAAGATGGCGGAGAGGAAGGGAGCTCTGCAAACTTCATCTGCCCCATCGATGGAACTGAGAAGGATATTACTCTCATCTGCAAGAGCGGAAGGAGAAAATATGGACTCCAGAAGAGAACCTGAAGGATACCTGAGTGAGTGAGTGCGAACTAGGGAGATTGGAAAACGGGCCAGCCCAGGACGGGCAGGGGAGGTGGGAACTACAGCCCAACGCGGGGCAAGCACATGGAGCCCGAGAGACGAAGGGAAGAGACAGAGAGACTGAACACGCCCATAGTACTGTGTCTGGGGAAGAAGTAAAGAATGCTTAACCGCGCTTGGAGAGAGAAGCTCACTCCATAGATAACTGCAGGGTAGCCTAAATCCCGAACCCAGGTGGTGCAAGGGAAGGAACAGCTTCCAGCCCAGCGCCATCTTGGCAAGGAGTTGGTGACCACTGCAGCAGTGTCAGAGGTGCTCACTTCAACCTCGGTTTTGGGAGTGGGAGCATGCATCTCACTTCCACAGCGCATCTTGCCCCCAGAATTGGCCGTGCAAACCCTGAATCCCGCGTGCCAACAGGGAAAAATAGCCCCCACCTCTGTACAATCCCAGCAGAGAGTTGGTGGCGGTGGAGACCTGGGTGTGCGCTCAGGCTGCAGGAGCTCCCAGCTCATTTCCAGCAGCTCCCAGCGCCGCCTCTGGCAACAGCTACACCCTCATTCCTCCTCCAACGCTAACCCCCCCCCCACCCTCTGTGAAGGTGCGCACGCACATCACCTCCTACTGCGCATCTCACCCCAGGGAGGGGCAGCCAAAATCCCAGCCTGAGCCAAGACAAATTGATTCCTCCCCCTAAGAAGCCAGCAACCAAAACAAAAACATCTCATCTGTGGTAGCATAAAAAGTGCATGGACTGGAACTTTGAACCGAGGCAGGCCTGGAAAATACAACTCTGCTCAACCAAGAC
>NW_021868692.1:0-831 GCF_006229205.1 Suricata suricatta | reverse complement strand
CTAAATCCTATAGATATAACACTGTCACCAGCATCTCCACCTACAAAACATACAGTGAACTACATTATTTTGAATCCCTGAAATAGCACTAAAAGCACTGATGATTTGTTATAATTTTAAAAATATTTTACAACTACATAGATCTATTTTCCTTTTATAAAATAATCAAAGTAATTTGGTTATCTGGAAGAGAATTACAAAAACAGAATCCTTCCCTTGCATCTATAACCTCTGTAAAACTTCAGAAACAGAACAGGTGAGGACATCCGGATTTCTTAGTCACTTGGGAGTGTTTGGACTTTACGATGAGAAAAGGACTGGTATTATGTTTTCTGTGAATTCAGAGCTTACAGGTGGTATCAGCACTCAGGTCTCTAGGATGACTTTACATGGCTTTCACTTTGATTTGTTTCATTTTCATTTGCTTCTTCTCTAATTTCTTTTGCTCACGCCTCAAGGCAGCTTCCTCCAGCCTGCGCTGTTTCTCAGGATCTTCCTCATTCATGATTCGCTCCTTCTCTGCTCTTTTCTTTTCCTCGCGCCGAGACTGTGTGGCTTCCTGTCTTTGCACGTGTGTTAGCTTCAGGAAGTTTTCTTCTACTCGAGCTCTGTTTTTATCTGCTTTTTGTTTGCCTTCTCTGTTGAGTCGGAACTTTTTGGCTTTATCAATAGAATAAATCACCATGTTCATCAGGGATAGCAAAGCCTCCATATCCTTTGGGTAAGTGTTGCCTGAGCTAGGCACATTAAATGTAAACAATAGTGTCCTTTTAGTTTCAGGTAGCTTTAAAGGCTGACCTTCCTCTTGCATAATTTTTGGACCAGAAAACT
>NW_021868691.1:0-831 GCF_006229205.1 Suricata suricatta | reverse complement strand
CTTCCTGGTGTGTAATTGTTTAGCCCTTCGACTCAGAAATTGATTTTGAGTTATTTTGCGTGTACGGTGTGAAGTAGCTGGGTTTTGGGGTTTTTTTTCCCCATGTTTGGCCTGTGGTTATCCAACTGCTCTGGCACAGCTTAGCAAATATTCCTCGTCTCTCCCCATGTAGTTCTCCTGGCACCTCTGTTTAACAGGCATTAATCAGGTTTCATTTCTGGACTTTCTATCCTGTTCCCTTGACTGGCGTGGCCACCCTCCCTGGGCACACCGCCCTCACAGCCCACACTGTCCTGACACCTACAGCTTGAGAGTAAACTTTTACGTCAGACTGAGAAAGTCCTCCAATTTGCTGCTTCTTTTTCTATATGATTTTGTCAATCTAAGCCCTTTGAATTGCTATATCTATATTTTAGGGTTGGCTTGCTATTTTGTTAAAGAAAAAAGCTTGCTGAAATCCAATACGGATCATGGTAAGTCTGTAGATCAATTTGGGGGAAGTTTTCTTTCCTGACAATATGTTGCGTTCCAGTCCACTAATATTCTAAATCTTTTCATTTATTTGGATTGTGTTCACTTTCTCTCATCTACAGTTTGTAGCTTTAAGTGTAGTGATTTGGTACTTGTTTTATTTTATTATTTTCAATGCTATTGAGATGGAATCGTTTTCTTAATATCATTTTGAATTTCTTCATTGTTACTATATAGAAATGTAATGGAGGTTTCTATACCGAGTTTGTATCCTACTACCTTTGTGAACTATCTTATTATTTCCACCATATTTGTTTCAGGTTTATCAGAAGCATGTTTCTTGGAAATAAACAGTTTCAT
>NW_021868690.1:0-831 GCF_006229205.1 Suricata suricatta | reverse complement strand
TGTTTTTTGCATTTGGGTGCTTTCGAATTTGGTGTGTAGATATTTATAATTGTTAGCTCTCTCAGATGGAGAGACCCTGTAGTTATTATATAATGCCCCTCCTCATCTCTTGTTACTGCCTTTAGAGTCCAGTTTATCTAGGAATGGCTACTAAAGCTTTTTTTTTTTGACTTCCAGTCGCATAGTTGATATTTCTCCATCTCTGTACTTTCAATCTGAAGGTGTCCTCTGGTCTAAAATGAGTCTCTTGTAGGCAGCAAATAGATGGATTTTTTAAGTCCATTCTGATACCCTTTGTCATTTGATTGGAGCATTTAGTCCATTTACATTCAGTGTCATTATTGAAAAACATGGGTTTTAGAGTCCTGTGTTCTCTGTAGGATCTATGCTTACAATGGTGTCTGGTACCTTGTATTCCTTGCAACATTTCCCTCATAGAGTCCCCCTTGGGATTTCTTGTAGGGCTGGTTTAGTGGTGATGAATTCCTTTACTGTTTGTTTGGGAAATCCTTTATCTCTCCTATTCCAAATGAAGGACTTGCTGGATAGAGGATTCTTGGCTGCATATTTTTTCTGTTCATCACATTGAAGATTTCCTGCTATTTTCTTGCCTGCCAAGTTTCAGTAGATAGGTCTGCAACTACCCTAATGTTTCACTTTGTATGTTGGGTCCCTTTGATCCCTACCTGTTTTCAGAATTCTCTTTATCCTTATATTTTGCCAGTTTCACTAGGATATGTCATGCAGAAAATCAATTTGTTATATCTGAGGTGAGTTCCTGTGCCTCTTGGATTTCAAGGACTGTTTCCTTCTCCAGATTGGGGATGTTCT
>NW_021868689.1:0-831 GCF_006229205.1 Suricata suricatta | reverse complement strand
CCCACCGCTGATCGTTGAAGGGATGAAAACAGCGCCCAGGCCCTGCCTGGTTCCGGGGCAGGGGGCACACTGCCCAAGCCCTGCCCTGGCTCAGGGGCTGCTCCCGGGTTCTGCTGGGGACACAGAGGGCCACCCTCCAGGCAGTGACTGGCTCCAGGCCGCCACCCTGCCCCGTCCTGCCCTGTCCTGCCCCATCCATCCCAGGGAATACCCTCCCCCTCAGGCCCCGAGAGGACCCGGAGGCACAGCCCACTGCCCAGGTGTCCGGCTGGGCAGGGGCCGCCTGCGCTCTCCCTGTGTTTAGCTCCCCAGCCCCAAGCCACTGTCCATCCTGCAGATGCAGGAAACTGAGGCCCAGAGAGTCTGGGTCGGGAAGCCACTGAGCTGGGATTTGAACCCGGGTCCTGCATGCTGGGCGCTGGCCACGGGCTGTCCTGTGTCCCACAGCTCAGATCTTCCGGGAGTCCCCGCGTCAGCCCCCTTTACCGGACACCCTTCCGGGGGGTCACGGGAAGTGAGGCCTGGTTTGCATGAAACCCCACGTGAAAACAATTCCCAGAGACACGGATGATGAGGCTGCTTTGTTACAAACAATGGCTGCCTGAGGGAGGCAGCACCCCCCCCCCCACGGCCCTCCTGGAAGCCAGGGCAGGTGGAAAGGGGTTGGGGGCGGGAGGTGACACAGCCTGGAATCCACTCGGGGCACCGGCATGGAGCCACGAGGGACAAGGCCAGGCAGCTGGGGGGCCGACACGGAGCCCCGGGGATGGGTTCAGGACCCCCAGCACCTGCAGTGAGGTCCTCTCGGGGCGGGGGTCCGTGCCGAGGGCC
>NW_021868688.1:0-831 GCF_006229205.1 Suricata suricatta | reverse complement strand
AAAGACAGTCAGATCAGTGGGATAGAACTGAGAATCCAGAAGTAAACCCTTAGATATCTGGTCAACTAATGTTCAACAAATGTGCCAGAACAATTCAATAGGGGAAAAATCGTTTTTTCAAAAAATAGTTCTGGCAAAACTGGATATCCACACATAAAAGATTGAAGTTGGATCCCTACCTCATACCAGACACAAAAAGCGTGAAAGGAATCAAAGACCAAAACTGAAAAACTAAACCTATAAAACACTTGGAAGAAAACAGATCTATATCTTTTTGACCTTGGATTAGCCAATGGTTTCTTGGGTGTGGTACCAACACCACATGTAACAAAAGAAACACCAGATAAAATAGACATCACAAAAATTTTTAAATATGTATGTTTCAAACAATCCTATTAGAACAAGAAAACACAAGTGACAGATGGCAGGAAATATTTACCGACCACATGTCTGATAAAGGACTTCTACCCTGAATACAACTCAATGATAAAAAGACACATAGCCAAGTTCAAAAACTGGGTGTAGGATTTAAACAAACATTCCTCCAAAGATATACAACTGCCCAATGAGCATAAGAAAAAGATGCTCAACACTATTAATCATTAGAGAAATGCAAACCCAACTTCGAGGAGATACCATTTCACACCTGCCTGCATGACTATCATCCAACATCTATAATAAAAAAGACACAACACCAAAGGTAGAAGATGAGATCGGGACCTTTGCCCATTGCTAGTGAGGATCTAAAATGGTACAGCCACACTGGAACAGTTTGCGCCATTCCTTAATGAGTCAAGCGTACTTACTACTTCCAGACCTCGGTATATACCC
>NW_021868686.1:0-831 GCF_006229205.1 Suricata suricatta | reverse complement strand
AAAGAGGCGTAAGTGAGCAAGGGGCAGAGAGAGAGAGAGAAAGGGAAAGACAGAAACAGGGATCACCTGAAGCAGAGCTCAAGCTCACCCAATGCAGGACTTGAACTCCAGAATGGTGAGATCATGACCTGAGCTGAAGTTAGATGCTTAACCTACTGAACCACCCAGGTGCCCCCCATTGCAGTTTTGATTCTCATTTCCCTGGTGGTAAGTGGTGATGAGCATTTTTTCATGCGTCTGTTGGCCATCTTTATGTCTTCTTTGGAGATATTTCAGTGATAATTGCAAATAGTTTTGGTCTTATCCACAGTTTTAATGAGAACGTTCCTTTCTAGCGCACCCTGGTTTTATCTCAAAGTCTTTCTCAGAAACCATACACAGGTGATAAATTTATTATATTTTTAAAATTTTTATTTTTTATTTATTTTTGAGAGAGAGAGAGCAAGAAAGCAAGCGAGGGAGCGGCAGAGAGAGAGACACACACACAGAATCTGAAGCAGGCTCCAGGCTCCGAGCTGTCAGCACAGAGACTGACATGGGGCTCGAACCCACAAACTGCGAGATCATGACCTGAGCCGAAGTTGCACACTTAACCAACTAAGCCACCCAGGCGCCCCAAATTACATTTTTAAATTAGCATGACAGAAACGACCAAAAGCAAATGATAAACCATGGAACAGTATTTGTAGCTCATGCTATCATACTGTGTTCCCTAATATTTAAAGAGCTCCTACGAAAAGATAAGAAACAACAATAAAAACCCAATAGAAAAATTAAGAATGGATATGAACAGACAATTCATTATGAAAAAAACCCACTCTAAATGCTTTT
>NW_021868685.1:0-831 GCF_006229205.1 Suricata suricatta | reverse complement strand
TATCCTGCCAGGCACGAGGAGATGCGGACAAGGGTGCATTCATTCATTCCGCAAACATTTATGCGCCCCCTCCTGTGTACCCAGCTGTCCTAGGTGCTGGAGACCCGGCTGGGAGCGAGGCGGACAGGCCCTCCGGCGTACATGCTAGTGAGGGACACGGGAGACACGACCGAGGAAGCCGTGTGTCTGGCGTTGGCCGTCAGGAAGGGGCTGCCCGAGAGGCTGGGGTCCGGGCACCCGGTGCCGGGATCCTGTGGCCGGACGTGTCCAGGGCGCTACGTGCACCTCGTCAGCCGTAGCGTGACTTTGGGGGTGCTCAGCAGGGCACGAAATAACCCGAAAATCCAGTTGCAAAGCCTGCACTTCGGGGTCATCTCCGTCTTTCTCAGGCCGCAGCTGGTCGCGGGGGGTCTGGGATGTCTCTTCCGCCGTGAGTCCCGTCCCCGGCCAGAGGACAGGGACCTGTGAGACTCAGATGACATCTGTCAGTTGCCGCCCAGCTACGGGGAGGAGGCTAATGTTCTTCTCTGTTTGTGATTCAAAGAAAAAGACTTCTAAAAACCAGTATTTGGGGCGCCTGGGGGGCTCAGGCGGGTAAGCGTCCGGCTTCGGCTCAGGTCAGGACCCCGCAGCTCACAAGTTCGAGCCCCACGTCGGGCTCTGTGCTGACAGCTCGGAGCCTGGGGCTGCCTCAGATTCGGTGTCTCCCCACTCTCTCTCTGACCCTCCCCTGCTCACGCTCTGTCTCTGTCTCTGTCTCTCTCTCTCAAAAATAAGCAGTAAAAACACTTTTAAAAACCTGATGCCTGTATCGGTGTTGCAAACGTGAGC
>NW_021868684.1:0-831 GCF_006229205.1 Suricata suricatta | reverse complement strand
GCTCATTATCTTCACTGAAATTTGGTGTTACCCTGTCATTTTAGGAGGTTCTTTTGTGATTTTCTGTGTGTTCTGTCCTGTTTTGATCTGTTTTGTTGAGATTCTAGTAAATCTTGAATGGTTTCTCATGATAACATAAATAATCGTCTTCCTACAGGTTTTCATTGTGACTAAAATTGAAATTGTTTACAATTACAAAGTACAACAGAAATCAAACCGACTGCACTTAAATACTGTATGGGTTGATATTAACCTAAGTACCCTAGTTTTTCTTTGAGGCAACGACCCCACTTGTTTTTTTTAAGTGTACTTATTTTGACACCAAGGAAGAGATACGGAGAGAGCACGAAGGCAGAGGAAGAGCAGAGAGAGGAGGACAGAGGGTCCAAAGCAGGCTCCATGCTGACAGCAGAGGGCCAGATGCAAGGCAGGAACAAAGGGACTGTCCTCACATTACCTGAGCTGAAGTGGGATGCTTAACAGGCTGAGCATCTCAGACAGAACTCTTAGAATTTTTTTTCTTTAATGAGGAACCCAGTACCACCCAGAAAACTAGATAAGCAGGACTGGCAGCACAAACAATTCCTGTCCAAACCAGGGGGATCCTGTATTTCCCTACAAACCCCCAGCCCCTTCCTCTGGGTGGCCTTGCAGTTCTGAAGGCGCTAACCTGCCTCAGACCCCTCAGTCTGGTAAAGCCAGAAAGCTCCTGTTCCTCTTTATCCCACATTCTCGCTCTTCAGTTTCCTGTGGCTCTGAAGCACCAAGGTCACTTCTCAACAATGGAATGAATGTGTAGGACAGGAAACAATTTTTCATCATCAGTTCTTG
>NW_021868683.1:0-832 GCF_006229205.1 Suricata suricatta | reverse complement strand
AAAAAAAAAAAAATACACACACACATATATATAGTTCTTCCATCCTTGGTTGATTGCAAAACTGCCCACAGATTTGCAGTCCTCCCTGAATCTATGTCTTTTTGAAATGTGACTTTCAAGGTCCTCCACCAAAAGACAGTTTCTCCCCATCCTTTGAAACTGGGCTGGTCTCATGACTTGCATTGGCCAACAGAAGGCAGGAAGCACTGTGCAACTTTAAGCCTAGACTTCAGAGGCTTTCCATGGTTCTACTCATCACACACACACACAGACACACACACACACACACACACACACACACACACCCGCCTACACCACATGAACATGCACACCACCACACGAACGCCTTCTTCTGGAGAATGGGAGATCACATCAAGCACACAGGACCCATCCTGGCTATAGCCATTCTAGAACAGTTAGCCATAAATAAACCCAGTAGCTAACTGCAGGGATTAGAATGAGTCCAGCCAATACCAGAAGAGCTACCCATCTGAGTCTAGCCCAAATTGCTGACTCACATAAACGGGAGATAAATAATTGGTTTATGTTTAGGCTTCTAACTTTTAGAGTCGTTTTTTATATAGAAAAAGCCAACAGTTATACACCCTTCGGCACCTAGACACATAAGTAGGCGCTGGGGGCACACTACCATATATGGCCATTTTCCCATGCATATTCAGCATCCTGGAGTACAGCATCCCAAAACTTTGGGTGGTGTCCTCATGCTGACATACTAGTTGAGGCGTTAGGAGGCCATTTCACTGCTGTATCACGCTGGGCACTTTGTGGGGTTGGGGTACTGGCGAAACCAGTGAATCTTGATCAGTTGCCC
>NW_021868682.1:0-1683 GCF_006229205.1 Suricata suricatta | reverse complement strand
TACAAACCGGCGCCTCGCTCGCCTCTGGGCGTCTCAGGGTGAAGGCGTGGGACACGGAGATTCGCGCTTCTAAGTCGCTGGGCGAGGGCAGGGAGAAGCGGGGTCCCGTCCCTGGCCCTCCGGGGTGCAGGGACTCCGCAGTTTGCTTGGCTTCAGTGACCGCTGTCTCCAGCCCGGGCAGGACAAAGCCCCGCGGCGGGCTCGCTGCTGCCAGGGGGCGACCACTCGGCCAGGAGGATACTCCTGTGGGAGGAAATCAGCCCGGGGTCCCGATGTGGCCTCCGGGGAAGGTTCCAGTGCGGAGGTGGCATTTGGGGTGGCCAGTCCACGACTCACAGACCCAGGGAACGTCAGTGTGAAAACGTGGTTTTTGTGGTGAGCCGCTATCCACAGGGCCGCTGGGAGCCCCCATGGAGTGACCCCAGGCCTTCTGGTACAGGCGACATAAGCTGAACTTGAGCCAGCTTGGGCAGAGGGGGAGCGAGCCATGGGGACTAGACCGCCCCCTCTGTGCACCTGGTCCAGGTGCTCCAGGACCTGCTCCCCGACAAGCACTCTGATTGGCTTCCCTCCCTGGGCCGGGGAGGCTGATTGGCTGAGCCTGGATGTCCTGCCGGTGGCTGAACCAATCCACAGAGGGTGGGGTGGGGTGCCCCCTCCCCAGGCTAGCGCGTCTGTCCAGGTGCACTGAAGGGGGGGTGGATTTCCTGTTCTCGAGGCCCCAGGACACCTGCTGTCCCCGCCCAGCCTTCGCGGTAGCTGTGGGTCATGCTGATGCCCGGCTTGGGCCAGGACACCCCGGCGGAGGCCGAGTTGGGGGCTGGCTGCTGGGGGCACATGCATGTGTTCAGAGTTTTCAGGGGTCCTGGTCAGGGGTCCTGGGAGTCAGACTAAGGAGGCAGTGACAGCAATAGACGAGAATGTGGAGGAACAAGGAAACGTTCTGGGAGAAGTCAAAAGAATCTGGGCAAATTCCCAGGGACTTGATGTGAGTCCGGGAAAGGGTGTTGAAGGTACAGGTGAGGGTGTTGGCTTGACCCACTGCGTAGACACCACGGGGGACCTGGTGGATCTGGGCGGTCAGGGGTTGGGGGGGGTGAGCCTGTGGAGCCCCCGGGGCAGGCATCCTTCGGAGGGCTGGGGAAGGGAGGCAGCTCTGAGAGGTCAGGGGAGGCCCGGGGGAGGCTGCAGGGGGGAGGCCCAGGAGGCAGTGCACACACCGCAGCGGGCCAAGTGCTGAGACGCGCCTTTTAGGGGCCTTGAGAAGGAATAGACGCGGGGCCACAGGGCGGCCCACCTTCCCGGAGCCTCCGGGGGGGCGCTGGGGCTGGCGGCGAGCCCCGCGGCGGCCACGCGGTGGCGCTGTAGGATAGCCTGGCGGCCGCGAGGCACCTCCAAGGCCTGAAAGTGGGACCGGCTGCCTGCAGAGACCCCCCCCCCAGCACCAGGTACCTGCACCCTGGTGTCACCAAACCCAGTGTTCTGGTACCTAAACGCGCGGCACTTCACACCCAGCATCTGGCACCCAGCAGTCAGTGCCCCTGGGGGTCCTTGCAGGAAGGTTGGGGGGAGGAGCCCTCCGCAGGGTGGAGAGCTGCCTGGTCTGGGACCCTGCCGGGGGTCTGCGCGCTGGCAGGTGTCCCCCACCTGTCCATTCATCACGCATGCATTCATCACCCGTTC
>NW_021868681.1:0-832 GCF_006229205.1 Suricata suricatta | reverse complement strand
AATCCATTCATCCTTTGATAGACACTTTGTTTCCATATGTCTTGACTACTCTGTGAATAATGCTATGATGAACATGACCATACAGGTATCTCTTTGAGACAATGATTTCCTCCCCTTTGGGTATATACCTAGATATTGGATTATTGGATCATGTGATAGTTCTGTTTTTAATCTTTTGAGGAACCACCATACTAATTTCCATGGTGACTGTACCAATTTATGTTCCCACTAATAGTGTACAAGCGTTCTCTTTTCTCCACATCCTTCCCAGTACCTGTCTTTTCGATGATAGCTATTTTGACATATGTGGAGTGATATTTCATTGTGGTTTTGATTTATTTCTCCTGATGATTCGTGACACTGAGCATTTTTTTATATATTTGTTGACCACTTGTATGTTTTCTGTTGAGATTTACAGCCTTAAGAATATCAATGTGTCTTTAATAATAGGTAGTGCTAATGAATACTTTTTTGGGGTTTAGTTTTACTTATGAAAATTTAAGTGGCAGTCAGCTCAGGAAGGTGAAGGATGTATTAAGAACCAGGGCAGGAGTGGCTAGTCGGTTAAGTGTCCAACTCTTGACTTTGACTCAGGTCATGGTCTCATGGTGTGTGAGTTCTAGCCCCACATCGGACTCTGTGCTGACAGCATGGAGCTTGCTTGGGCTTTCCTCTCTCTCCTGTCTCTGCCACTCTCCTGCTCATGCATGCTTTCTCTCTCTCTTAAACTTAAAAAAAAAATAACCAAGACAATGCATATAACTCATCAAAATCAAAATACAATTCAGCATTTGCCCTCAAATACTGGACAGCAAATGAATTTGTTGCTACC
>NW_021868680.1:0-832 GCF_006229205.1 Suricata suricatta | reverse complement strand
AGGGGGAGACACAGAATCTTAAGCAGACTCCAGGCTCTGAGCTGTCAGCACAGAGCTCAGTGCGGGGCCCAAACCCACAAACCATGAGATCATGACCTGAGCTAAAGCCGGACACTTAACCAACTGAGCCACCCAGGCACCCCAAAAGGACTCTTCCTGACATGAGGGTTTACTAAGATGACCAGTAAGGAAGTTTTGATGAATATGTGTACCTTTGGAATCTTCATGTATTTAAGGTAACAAAATTATTTAATAGACGAATTTCCTTCATTTTGCTAATTGGATCATGACCTTGTATTAGCAATTGGGGAGAATACGCCATTACCTCATCAGCAAAGGTAATTAAAACCATATCTTCACTCGTAATCATTCTACTAGCCAAACCGTGGAAGTATTTCTTCTTTGCTAAACCCCATATAGTTCTTAAAACCTACAAAAATACATAAAATTATAAAAAAATAAGAATGAAAGTGAAGCACTCACTTTTTTTTGAAGTTCAGGTTATTGATTATAACTTTACTAAGAATTTTGTATTTTACCAGTGTGTGGGGGTCTATTTTTTAATATGAAAATCAGCAACCTAGCTGTTCAGATATTAACTTAGTTTTGTATTCTGTTTTGTTGTTCCCAAATGCTGTCAAAATCAAAAGCAAGACAACAGCAACAAAAACCCACAAAGACTACCTTATATTATATGAGATGACAGATTATGCAAACATAAATGGGCGTGGGATACGGATTCAAAGATTTTGTCTTTATTACTTCACATCCCACCCAGAAAAAAATCCTAAATGTTTCAGCTAGTTTTTAGAGTTACAGTTGATAGTAAGAT
>NW_021868679.1:0-832 GCF_006229205.1 Suricata suricatta | reverse complement strand
CTTGTCTGGTGGTGAATCTCGTGCGAGAAGCCTCCTCCGAATCTGCCTGTGGTCGCCGGCCCGGGGCGGCGGCCCCTCTGCTCGGCCCCCACGGCACGCGGCCTACCTCAGGTGCCCGCCCGCCCCACTCGAAGGGACACTCCGGGGAGGGCTGTCGCGGCACGTTGCAGGGGTGCGGCTGCGCTGACCTGGGGGCTGGAGCTCAGGCGGGGACGGGGCTCCCTTGGAGGCACCGGGCGCCTCTTGCCTCCGTGCTCGCTGAGACCGCTGCAGACGCAGCCTCCAGGGAAAGGGCCCGGACCCGCGGCCTGTGTGCTGCGCGCTGGCAGACCTGCCCGGACGTCGCTTCACGCGGTACTTTTCCGTCAAGCTCAGTGTATCCAAGTGGGGAGCAGAGCTCTTTTGTTAGCTCAGAACTTTCTGGAATCCTGAGTCCCTCCCCCACCCCCCACCTGGAATAGGCATGGAAAGGCCCAGATCGCAGAATAGGGACCTAGGGAATCATTCACCCCAACTCCCTGTCAAGGTTTATTCATTTTTTTTAATGTTTATTTATTTTTGAGGCAGACACAGAGTGTGAACAAGGGAGTGGGGCAGAGAGAGAGGGAGACACAGAATTGGAAGCAGCTCCAGGCGCTGAGCTGTCAGCACAGAGCCCGACGTGGGGCTCGAACCCACGAACGTGAGATCATGACATGAGCTGAAGTCAGATGCTTAAATGACTGAGCCACCCAGGCGCCCCAAGGTTTATTCATGTTTGAGAGAGAGAGAGAGAATGAACAGGAGAGGGGCAGAGAGAGGGAGACACAGAGCCTGAAGCAGCTCCAGGCTC
>NW_021868678.1:0-832 GCF_006229205.1 Suricata suricatta | reverse complement strand
GAAAGTTTCAACAAATGAAAAAGGACTGAAATGATATATGTGACATGTTTTCCTACTGATGCACCTTTAAGTGTAGAAAACAATGTTACCAAGAAAATCTCCATACAATGGGAAATGAGGAAACACAGTTTTATAAAATTCTTGGTTCAAAGAAGAAATCAGCATAGATTAGAGGTGTTTAAGGAATACAATTCAACTGAATAAATGTAAAGATCTAATTGGCTTAATTCAACCACTCATGAATCGAGCAGTATCCCATCTAGCAAGTAGAAAAAACTCTAAGAGGAGATGTAAGAAAATGGAAGGATTTCATAGGCAGAAATGGGGCAGGACAAGGTTATTAAGAAAAAAAAAAAAAGAAAGGATTATTTCAGGCTAAGTTAACTTCCCTTAAGGGAAAACAGGGGACCTTATCACACAGAGTACTTTACTAGTGCTGATCAGGATTCTAGACCAAAATTCCCCTCCTGGGAAAGGTTGAAGCTGCAATTAGATTAGTTATTAAATCTTGGTGAAGTTTAACATAAGTGATTACATTTTGAACCTGTTTCTATTAAACAGGATATTTTTACCTTAATAATGATAATACTAAATAGAAAATCTAAGGGGATATAGCTAACAGCATAGTTAGAAAATGACAGCCTTAAATACTTATCTTAGAATATAAGGCTAAATATGAATGTCAGCCAGATGTCCCTAAAATTTAGAAAAATACAGCAAAATAAACAGCAAAAGTATATAAGAAAGGATATAATAAATATAAAAGCAGAGATTAATGATTTATAAACAAATATACAAGAGAGAAAGTATCAACCAAGCCAAAAGTCAGCTG
>NW_021868677.1:0-832 GCF_006229205.1 Suricata suricatta | reverse complement strand
CAGCCTTCCCCCCAGAGGGTCTGCGGCGGCTGTCTGGCCGCCTGCCCCGCACCCCCGGAGGGACGCTCCTCTCGGACCAACCCACCGTCCAGTCCACACACTGGCTTCCGCCTCCAAGTCCGATGGGGCTCAGCTCTGGGAGTCCGGCATTCCTGAGCGCTCTTTTGTTTTCCCAGATTCCCATCTCTCCTCAGAGGCCCCTAATCTGCAGGGGGGCGGGGTGGAGGAGCCCAAAACCCTGACCTCTGACCCAGCCACAACGCTCCCGCCGCCCTGGAGGCCACTGCACCCCCGTTTCCTGCTTGTGAACCTCCCGGGACGCAGACCCCGACCCCCTACCGGCCGCCTCTACCTCAGCTCAAAGAATGATGGACATCAAAATATCAGGCTTCAAATAACATTTTTGTTACTTAATGATGTTTTCCAGTCCTGTATCCTTCCCACGCTGTGTGACTTTGGGCAAGCTCTGCTGTGCACCTCTGGTGTTTATAAAGTTGGGAGAATTATATGAGTCTACAGGGCTAATTAAAAAAAAAAGGAGATCATTCATTCAAATTCTAAACATGCCCTGGTCGAAGGTAAACATCCTGTGTTGACTCAACAGATTAGGACACTAATGCTCAAGTAGAAAACCCCATTTACCCGAAGTCCTGGGAACGTGCGCACTGCTGCGCCGCGGTTATAAATTCCTTGTTCTTTTTATTATTTTATCTTTGCCAAGCGACCTAAAATCTCCACTGTTTGAGAACTCTGTCCAGGAGGAGAGACATTTCCAGGGCTCAGGCTCCACGGGCGGGTGGGGGGTCGCTTCCTGTCACCACAGGCCTGTGGT
>NW_021868676.1:0-832 GCF_006229205.1 Suricata suricatta | reverse complement strand
GAATCAGAAAAATGCTAATGTGCTAAGTATTAGTTTAATGATTCTGGGCTTTCACTATGTTTTTTGGAGGAAACAGAGATCAGTGAATCTGGTGGGTATTAAAGTAAAAAATTAGATGCTCTAAGGTGTATTAGTTAGCTTTGGCTAAGTTATGTTACAATAACAAATGTCCCTAATGTATCAGTATGTCAGTGGCCCTTAGGCACAAATGTGAATTGCAGCTCTGTGTTTATGTCTCTGTCTCTCTTTCCCTGTCTCTCCCCATATGTGTGTGTGTGTGTGTGTGTGTGCATGCATACATATATGTGTGTGTATATATGTGCACACATATATACACACACATACACACCCATATATATACACAATACACACATATTTATTTATTTTATTATTTATTTATAAATGTGCGTGCATACAAACATGTACACATGCTCTAGCCTATTTTCTGTTTTTTTTTAATTTTTTTAATGTTTTATTTATTTTTGATACAGAGAGAGACAAAGCATGAGAGGAGGAGGGGCAGAGAGAGAAGGAGACACAGAACCGGAAGCAGGCTCCAGGCTCTGAGCTAGCTGTCAGCACAGAGCCTGACATGGGGCTCCAACCCACAAACGTGAGATCTGACCTGAGCCGAAGCCAGAGGCTTAACCAACTGAGCCACCCAGGCGCCCCTCTAGCCTATTTTCTTGTGTTCATGTTATAGTGTGTGTATCAACCATATGGAATGTGACTTATTGGGTAACTGAGTAGCCCACCCTCTCTAAAACCAAGCACAGATTCAAAATGAAAACCTCTTTCTTTTTGGAATAGAGCATATATATATACACACACA
>NW_021868675.1:0-832 GCF_006229205.1 Suricata suricatta | reverse complement strand
CCCCTCTGTGTCTGCACATAGAAACGGCAGAATGCATTGAGGTTTATAGGAAATGGTAGAGAAAGGGCTGGGAGCCTGTGGAGAAAGTGAGCATCTCATCTAAACTAGGGACATAGTAAAAGACCATGCGAGAAGGTGTGTTGTTATATTTGGAGGGCTCCACATCTCCAGGAAGGACCTGGGATGAAAAGATTGAGGACTGAATTGTCATGATTTTTTGAGAATTATTGGTCAAGAGAGGATTTATTTCAATTGTCAGCTTTGATATATCCCCCTATGACTCTTCTCCCAAATAGAGTAAAGCTAAATGACCTTAAAGATCCCTTATAATTCAGATTTTATGGTTCTTCAAGGCTTGACAATACAAAGTTTACAGTGAGCCTGAATGAGGTTGAATACTTAGAAAAATTCCATCTATAAATACATGATATGCATATTAAAACATACCGAGATAGGAGACTTAAACCCGACAGTATCAATAGTAACATTAAATGCAAATGGACTAAACACTCTGGTTAAAAATCAAAAATTGTCAAATGGGTTAAAAAACAAAAGACTCAATTATATATTGCTTACAAGAAACACATTTCAATTCTTTTTGAAATTTGGAAAAATATGTTTTGCAAACACTAAGCCCAAGAAAACTGGTGTGCTTATTAATATTAGATTAAGCAGAATTGGAGAAAAAGAGTATTAGCAGATAAAAAGAGACTTTTTCCCTCATAAGAGGATCACTTCATCATGATCAAATAGAACTTTCCAGTGAAGCAAGATGACGGAGTGAACTTTTCAATAAACTCCAAAGCAAAGAGCGTTTTTAAATACAAGCCAC
>NW_021868674.1:0-832 GCF_006229205.1 Suricata suricatta | reverse complement strand
AAAAAATATTTTTATTCAGTTTTGAGGACAGAGAGAGACAGAGTGTGAGCAGGAGATGGGCAGAGAGAGAGGGAGACACAGAATCCCAAGCAGCTCCAGGCTCTGAGCTGTCAGCACAGAGTGTGATGCGAGCAGTGAAGTCATGACCTGAGCCAAAGTCAGATGCTTAACCCACTGAGCTGCCCAGGCGTCCCCCCAAAATCATTTTTTTTTTGGTCATTCCCTAGGTCATTGAACTGGACTGTGTATAGGGAAGCAGAGCAAGGACCCTGGAGACTCCAGGACCCTTGGAGAACAAAAGGGCTCTCCTTCAACCACAGACTGTGGAAGCACAAGGCATGACGCTAGCAGGTTCCAGGTGACCTAAAGGAAAAGGAAGCTTGGGAGCTTTTCTTAACCTTCTACTCCACTGACTTCTAATTTTACTCAGAGAATTAGATCAGATTAATTTGGGGGAAATGCAACAACAATTATTTGAACTATATGGCTAATAACAGATGTGCCAAACCTTGACCCATGCTGAACAGATGGGTGATGTAAGGCGTTTCTTCAAGCATCAAGTAGACTGCCTACCATCCTATCATCTGAGCAGCACATCTCCGGTTTTAGTTAACTACAGTAGTTCCAGTGAAACATAAATGTAAGTGTTTAACAAGCCAGCTCTTCGGGTGGGTAGGAGAGCCCTGATTTGCTACCAATAGTTTAATGACAGGACAGCAAAAATCCTGGCAGTGAGCCTGTACAAGTGGGATCCAGCTCATCTCTGGCTGGTATCTGACCGCTGGACAAGTGAGAAGACCCTGTAAGAATGAAAAATAAGCAAGGAAGGATA
>NW_021868673.1:0-832 GCF_006229205.1 Suricata suricatta | reverse complement strand
TCTGTCTTCCCTCCATTGTCTGTTTCTCTTGCTCTCTTTCTTTTTTAGGCTGAGTGGGTATAGTTGAATTAGTTTATTTGTTTTTAATTTTTTAAATGTTTATTTAGTTTTTTAGAGAAATAGAGGACACGTGGGGGAGGAGCAGAGACAGAGAGGGAGACACAGAATGTGAAGCAGGCTCCAGGCTCTGAACTGTCAGCACAGAGCCCCATGCAGGGCTCGAACCCACAGGCTGTGAGATCATGACCTGAGCCGAAGTCAGACACTTAACTGACTGAGCCACCCAGGCACCCCTAGTTTAAATGAAATGTAGGGGTTGTGGCTCAGCCAACACTTTATCCCGTTGCTTATTTACTTCTCGGTCCAGAATGAGAACTTGATCACTTAATACATGCTGGTTGAATGAGTGATTGATTGTATATGTTGAATTAACATAAATAATGGGACTGGTTTTTAGCACATGGACATCATTATTATAAACTGTTCTACACAAACTTTATTTTCCTGAGGGAGGCCGTCTTTAGATTAGAATAGCTTCTATATTAGGACTATGTATAGCAATGATCATGGACATTAGGAAGTATGCATTTTGGGACCTCTGGTATGAATGTGAGGTAGGTTTGTGTGTGTGGATGGAGCGGAGTCCCACCTGTTTTAGAACGGCCTCGGGAAGTCTTGCAGAGCCTGCTTTAGGTCTGAACCAGACAGGCTGGAGCAGCACCGGAGTAGCCCTGGGGCACTGGGTCTGTCTCAGCCCAGATGCAGCATTTTCACTCTGTCTCTCCAAAGCACTAGGGAAGTTCAGCTCCATGATCCCCCCCCCTTTTTTTTT
>NW_021868672.1:0-832 GCF_006229205.1 Suricata suricatta | reverse complement strand
TTGAACCCACATACCATGAGATCATGACCTGAGCCAAAGGCAGACTTAACTGATGAGCCAGCCAGGCACCCCCTAGACATATACACTTTTGCATTCTGCATTTACATCAATGGCACAGGCGGTGTCTATATGTAAAAAAAATTTTGTGACTGTTTAGTTTTGAAAGACAGTACATGTGTCTATTGTATTAAACTGTTTTTGCCATTGTCAATTTATTTTTGAAGGAGAGAGACAGACTATGAGCAGGGAAAGAGCAGAGAGAGAGAAAGACACAGAATCCAAAGTGGGCTCCAGGCTGTGAGCTGCTAGCACTGAGCCCAACACAGGGCTCAATCTCATAAAGTGAGAGATCATGTCCTGAGCTGAACCTGGAAGTTCGTCTGAGTGGGTCATGTGGTGTCTCTTTCTTAATGGAAACTTTTGATGAGTTACAAATATACTTAGCATATTCTAACATTAATCAAAATTTACAGCAGTGTAATTTCCATCTTACTAAAATGCAGATTCTATTCAGGAGTTCTGGGAAATATCAGTGTCCACATGTCTAACAAGGCAGTAGTCTTTGAGTCAAGGGATACATATTTCAATAACAAAGAGGAAGAATTCAATGACAAGAACTCTTGGAGGACTTGGAACTGAATGGGATCATAGCAATTACAAGTTCTCCTAGACTAGCAAGAAAGGCAAGAAGGTTTAAAAGCATTTCCTGGTTAGCAGAGAGCATCTAACAGTTTCTCATAAACTCATGGAAAACAAATTATAATAATCTAAGAGAACACAAGATTCTTCTATTTTTCGTGAATCTTTTGTCAAGCATCCGGTACCCGGTACA
>NW_021868671.1:0-1683 GCF_006229205.1 Suricata suricatta | reverse complement strand
ATGGAGGAGGGCACTTGTGGGGAAGAGCACTGGGTGTTGTATGGAAATCAATGTGACAATAAACTAGTAAAAAACTGTAAAAAAGTAAAAAATAAACGTCATAAAATCTCTTCTACTTAAATTATTTGTTGCTTTTGTATCTTCATTTTTTAATTTTTTAATGTTTGTTTTTATTTTTTGAGAGACTCAGAAAATGCATGACAGAGAGAGAGGCAGAGAGACAGGGAGACACAGAATCCAAGGTTCCAGGATCTGAGCTGTCAGAACAGAGCCTAATGCGGGGCTTGAACTTAAAAACCAAGAGATCATGACCTGAGCCAATGTTGGATGCTAAACCAACTGAGACACACAGGCACCCCTCTTTTGAATCTTCTATTGAGTCATATTTTCATTTTATTCATCAAGAACTATGTTCCACATTTGCATTTCTTCAGCCTTCATGATGCCTATGTATTGTCTCATAGATTTAGGCAATTACTGCATCATGTAAACTCTTGTTTCATCTTGTCTTATCTCACCAACTGTGTTATATGCACCCCTAGTAGTGATACTTAGTTTTGATACTTTTCTGTAAGCAGAGAGAAGTATATTGATATTCACAATGTATCTAAGGAAAATAAATATGTATGCATTCATTCTATAAATTTGTATTATAAAACTCTTAGGATTGTCAAATTCCAAATCAAACAACAATATTAAATGTCATATCTATAAGAGAGAAAGACTCAAATCGTTTAAGACTATTTTGTGAACAAATAGTGACATACTGCTGATAGCATTTAGGTAAAATTATCTGAACATGCATAAGCTATAATACCTTGGAGAAATAAGTCATGAAATTATTTTACTTCCTATACATAAAGTTTACCTTATCTTTTAGTTTTGTTTTTGACATAATCTCTTCTTCTGAGATTATAGTTAAGACATTCTCAATCCAGAAAAATGGCTGCCAACTGCTTTTTTTATGTTTTTATTTTTTTTCTATATGTCAACAGCTCTTTTATTTTTTTATATTTCTTTTTTTAATATTTTATTTTCAAATTGATTTC
Organism: Suricata suricatta; assembly: GCF_006229205.1. Classification (NCBI taxonomy): domain Eukaryota; kingdom Metazoa; phylum Chordata; class Mammalia; order Carnivora; family Herpestidae; genus Suricata; species Suricata suricatta. The sequence goes on along the minus strand of NW_021868671.1, from coordinate 634 downwards.
CATACAACACCCAGTGCTCTTCCCCACAAGTGCCCTCCTTCATCACCACCACCTCTTTTCCCCCCCTCCCCCTTTCCCTTCAACCCTCAGTTCATTTTCAGCATTCAATAGTCTCTCAAGTTTTGCATCCCTCTCTCTCCCCAACTCTCTTTCCCTCTTCCCCTCCCCCTAGTCCTCCATTAGGTTTCTTCTGTTTTCCTGTTAGACCTATGAGTGCAATCATATGGTTTCTGTCCTTGTCTGTCTGCATTATTTTGCTTAGCATGACACCCTGAAGGTCCATCCACTTTCCTACAAATGGCCATATGTCATTCTTTCTCAATGCCATGTAGTACTCCTTTGTGTATATATACCACATCTTCTTGATCCACTCATCAGGTGATGGACATTTAGGCTCTTTCCATGATGTGGCTATTGTTGACATTGCTGCTATGAACATTGGGGTACATGTGCTCCTATGCATCAGCATTTCTGTATCTCTTGGGTAAATCCCTAGAAGTGCTATTGCTGGGTCATAAGGGAGTTTTATGGATAGTTTTTTGAGGAACCTCCACACTGTTTTCCAGAGCGGCTGCACCAGTTTACATTCCCACCAGCAGTGTAGGAGGGTGCCCATCTCTCCACACCCTCGCCA
>NW_021868670.1:0-832 GCF_006229205.1 Suricata suricatta | reverse complement strand
TCTGCCCCAACAGTATCGCTTTGCACCCCCCACCCTCCTCCACCCACCACGACTTCCACATCCGCACCTAACTCAGTTTGCAGGAGGTCAGGACTGCAAACAGCACTCCTGGCTCTGGAGGCTCAGGGTGCTGCCGACAACCCTGGATCTGCAGCCACTGGTGAAGGGGCAAAGCCCTGGGGGAGACGGAAACACAGGGTGCCGGCTCCTCTCTGTGGAGCAGCAATGACCAGTTGGAAGCATGGAGCCTCTTTTTGTTAAACATAATGGTGGGGAAAAAAAAATCAAATATAGAGAATTGTGGAAAGAAGGGTACAGCGAATACCCATGTGTCCACCACCAAATCAAACAACTGTTTACACATATTCCCCTCCCTTGCAATTTAAAAGTATGTTACAAACATGATAATAACATTCTATCCTTAAATAGTGAGCACTACTACCACACTTTGAAAAGCAAGAATTCCTTAATACCTAGTTCACATTCACATTTCCCCACTTGTTCCCCAAACGCATTTGATAGCTCATTTGTTTAAACGAAGAACCAACTGAAGCCAAGAGGTGACCTTCCGTTATGACTCCTAACTCAACTAAGCTGCAAGAATCACTATTTACTCCCTTGGGCTTTTTGAAGAGATCAGGCTAGATGGCTTGAAAAATGTCCACTTTCTGAATTTTATCTTTTCCTGGTGGTTTCATTGTATTCCTTTGTTCTCTGAATTTTCTTTGAAGTTGAAGCTAGAAATGCAGACTAAGGTTCTGATTGAACATGTCTTAGTAAGACTTTGTAGAAAAGACTGCAATTCCCCCTGCATGCCACCAGGAGGCACATG
>NW_021868669.1:0-832 GCF_006229205.1 Suricata suricatta | reverse complement strand
GCTTTTTTTTCCTCCATGTTTTGTTTTTAACACCAGTACCACCAGCACCACTACAGATCACGGCAGAAAGCAAAAATCTTCGTTTTATGCAATGAAGGGTGGTAAAGAAGGCAGCTTCCAACCAGTGGAAATTGAATAATTGAATCAATGTGTTCTTTTTTAAAAGCGAGAGGATGTAGTAAAGAATCTAATTTGGTAAGTACTCTTTTGGTTTCAAAGGCAAATTTATTCCTTTGTGGTCATTTAATCTGATTATCGTTCCGCTTGGGGAATTAGAATTTCCTAAACTAGTTTTGCATCATGGAAAGGTCATTCCAGAGAGTTCTATCCTATGGTATAACCATATTCCAAGTATATGAAACCAACGATGACAAAAGAAAGCCCTACCGGGCTCTTGATAGAGAAGACGATTTCCCTGAATGTAATTGATCCAAGCTGCTGCTTTTTATGGTGTAAATTCCAGAGACCTCCAGGGGGCTGGAAGATTCTCTGGTGACCTGCTTTGTGTCCATGTAGTCTAGCCCTTCCGTTATCCTGAGTACAAAGGGTCTCACCATCTTCCCCTGACAACAGAGGGTAGAGAGTCAGCAACAAAGGAAGTTTTTCCAAGTCTCTGAGCTTCAGCTCCTAGGAGAGTCTTTCAGGTCCTAATTCAGAACTATTAATTTAATTTCAGAAACAGTTTCAGTGTCTTGTTTTTCCGGATTCTGTTCTTTTATAAAAGACTAGGAGAAACAAACTGGAGCGAAGGAATAAGCCTGGTGCAGGGAACAGAGAGGACATCTGGGAACTTTCTATGAGAAAACAGGCAAGCCAGTGATGCCATTTACTG
>NW_021868668.1:0-832 GCF_006229205.1 Suricata suricatta | reverse complement strand
CACGAGAGGTGACGTGTGCCATCAGTCTCGGGGGACAAGGAGAGAGGGCAGGAATTATGGATGTTCGGCAGCCCCAGGACTAGACCCAGGAAATCGAGGGCCATGCCTGACTGCCAGGGCCTGTCCGTTACCGCGGGAAGCTGCCCCTCCCCGCCGCGGGGACACTGCCCAACGTTGGCAGCGGAAAGGGAGCAAAAAGGTGCCGTGGGCTCCCACCCAAGTGCTCTTCTCGGCCGTGAGCAGCCTGACGGCGGCCAGCCTCCTCCAGCTCCTGGGGGCTTCTGATGATGTTTTAAGCACCAAAGGGAGAAGCTGCATCCTGGCCACACACGCCGTGAGGCCAACATGTCCGCAGAGGCGGAGGTTGGAACTCACCTGGGCTGAGGCTCAGCGGACGCGGACTCAGCACTGGATTTCCACCCGAGGCCCCCTCCCCACCCTCCGCAGATCCCTGCCACCCTGTTCCTGGTACGAGGGGCTGGTACCTGTGAAATCAACACAGGAGGCTAAGACCGCCGGCACAGGTGAGCTCCTACATCACATCACACTCCAGAAACTTCCATCTCTTCTCCTTCACACCCCTGTGTATAGGAATTTGTTGATAGCTGTCTCTGAGTGGCCAGATAGGACGCGTCCAGACTCAAGGGCTCGTGGACGGTCTGTGCGCCCTGCGTTGGGCTCCGCAGAGGAGGGGACGGTGGCAGCCAGCCCGGGAGCCCCTCAAGCCATCATACCAGACTCTTGTTTTCGTGTTTCCCACCCAAGGAGCTCCCAGGTGTGCAGGTAGGGAGAGGTGGGTCGGGTCGCCCACCGAGCTTATCAGCGACTCGGC
>NW_021868667.1:0-832 GCF_006229205.1 Suricata suricatta | reverse complement strand
ATGTGAGGCTGAGAGCATCCAATGTCCTCTAATCCATCATTACTCCAGCCTAACTAGCTTCCCCACAAATGGTGGGATCTACCAATTGAGCTCTATGTTCTTAGATGTTGGATAACAATCGTGGTTTCATATAAAACAAACAAACAAAATTAGAACTCTTTGCCCTTTGGCATTTTGCAATTCTAAAAATATCTTTCCGTATAAAATATGGGAAAGATTGTTTATGCTATTGCTTTTTATTTTTATTTATTTTTAAAACTTAGTTTAATTTTTTAACATTTATTCATTTTTGAGAGAAGAGAAAGACAGTAGGGGCAGAGAAAGAGGGAGACACAGAATCTGAAGCAGACTCCAGGATCTGAGCTAGCTGTCAGCACAGAGCCCGACATGGGGCTCGAACTCATGAACCACGAGACCATGACCTGAGCTAAAGTCAGGGGCTCAACCAACTAAGCTACACAGGCACCTTTATGCTATAGCTTTTAAAAATGGAGTCTTCTAGGGGTGCCTGGGTGTCTCAGTTGGTTAAGCATCGGACTTCAGCTCAGGCCATGATCTCATGGTCCGTGAGTTGGAGCCCCGCATCAGGTTCTGTGCTGACAGCTCAGAGCCTGGAGCCTGCTTGGAACTCTGTGTTTCTCTCTCTCTGCTCCTTTCCTGCTCACACTCTGTCTCTCTCTCTCAAAAATAAATACACATTTGAAAAAATGGAGGCTTCTAGACCTCTATAGGAGTTGCAAACTGATGTCTCCCATGCTGAATCAGTACTGATGAGGGATTTTATTTGAACAACCACTTAATTTCATGTAAAACTTCAGATTTCAGCTTCATA
>NW_021868666.1:0-832 GCF_006229205.1 Suricata suricatta | reverse complement strand
AGAAAGATAAATATCATATGATTTCACTCATATGTGGAATTTGAGACACTCAGCAGATGAACATAGGGGAAGGGGAGGGAAAATAAGATAAAACCAGAGCGGGGCAAACCATAAGGGACTCTTAAATACAGTAAACAAACTGAGGGTTACTGGAGGGGAAGTGGGTGGAGGGATGGGCTAAATAGATGATAGATATTAAGGAGGGCACTTGCTGGGATGAGCATTGAGTGTCATATGTAAGAGATGAATCACTGGATTCTACTCCTAAAGCCAAGACTAGACTGGATGTTAGATAGATTGAATAATAATAAAAAAAAAGAATGCATGTATGTTCCTAATCCAGCAATTCAAAAACTAACTTGAACTGAGCTAATACCTCATTTTATTTATACTTCCACTTAATATGAGGAAGAAAATAGTTAATCAACCAATGCAATGAGTTATTTGAAATCACCTAAATAAAACAGTTGATTGAGAGTAGAGGTTTTTCACTTTTCACCCAGCTGTTTTGTCATTTGAGAGATGCTGTGTTAAATGGAGTAGTTTCTCAGGGAAGTTCTATTGATCTAACCCATTATAGCCCTTGTTAAGAGTAAATGTAATAGACACCAGTAAAGAGATAAGAGGAGTGTACATTAGTAAAGACATTTAACTGACATTTAATTGTGAACAGACCCGTATAAGGTTAGAAACCTTCCATCAACAAGTCTAAAGCCAGGCAATCAGGCATTATTATTCTAAAGAAATGGAGGATGTAATCAAAAAGATTCTGTCTGAGGGAAAACTGGGTGTAACTTCTAAGTCACAGTAATCACGATGACCATTGTGTCTA
>NW_021868665.1:0-832 GCF_006229205.1 Suricata suricatta | reverse complement strand
GTGTCGCGTCCCCAAGTCTCTTGCCTGTATTTCTGCTGCGTTGTCTTCTTGTTTGTCGAGGTTTATTCATAGATTGTGCAGACAAGTCCTCTGTCCGCTCATGCATGGCGAGTATGTGTCCCAGGCTGTGATTCTGTGATTTGCCTCCACACTCCGGACTCCCTCGGTTCCCATGCGGTTCCATGCACACACTATTTCCTTTATGCTTCGTGCGCTTGCTCTTTGCTGAGGAAATTTGGGGGAAGCCCTTTCCCGCACTGAGGCCCTGGGGGTCTCCTGTATTGGCTTCCAGGGTCTCCCCTGTTTGCCTTCCAATTTAGGTGTGCAGTCAGCCTGTGATTGTGGTTTCGTGTGCAGTGCGAGGGAAGAGCCAAATCTCGCTCACATACAACTGTCAACAGCCCGAGCCCTTCCGACTCCTCGGCGGCGCTACCCCCCTGCGTGGTGACCCGGGTGTCTGGAGCAGCCCGGGTTTCCAGGCTGTTCTGCTCCGTCAGCAGGAGGCCTCCCCGCTGCCACCAACACTGTGTCCTTGCTGCTGCTTGTGAGCCGCTGTCCGGCCCACGAATGCCCCACCCCGTGTCTCTTCTCAAGAACGTCTTGGGCGTCCTTGGTTTTGCACACTTCAGGATTCATTTTAGGATCCGCTTTTTAGAGCCCACAAAGAAAAACGGCTGGGATCTCACTGACTCCCTTCAGCGTGGGGGGAACTGGCATTTATGCAGAGTGGAGTGTGCCGGTCTGTGACCTGGCCATCCCGCCATGTTCCCTAAATCTACTCTGGGTTCCCTCGTCAGTTTTATGCAAAAAGGTTTTACACATGGCTGGGAAA
>NW_021868664.1:0-832 GCF_006229205.1 Suricata suricatta | reverse complement strand
GTGGCTCTGACCTGTCCCCAGCAGCTGCCTCTGCTTCTCCCGAGGAGTGCCAGGCCCCTGAGGTCTCAGCTGCCTCATCTGCTGCCCGTGTCTGTTTCTGCTTGTTCAAACCGCCTCTGCCTCATCTCCGGGTCACACATGGGCTCAGGCACTGCGGCCTCTAGCCTGTGCCCGGTGACGTCTGCGGGCGGTGAGGTGATGCTCGCCCGTGTCTCAGTGCCATCCCGCTGGAGCCACCGGGGCCTGACTAGGAGTCTCTGCACACAGACCTGCCCGTCCCCCTGCCCCAACAGGAGGCTCCTTCCTTGTCGGGGTCCTTTCGTCTAAGCAGAGGAGAGGAGCGTCTAGTCTCTACTTCATTCCCATTCAGGGCAGGACTACGCCATTCTGGTTCCAGAGCCCCTGCACGTGGCATGCTTTGCTCCCTGCCGGACGCATTGTACGTTCCCCGAAACTCCATTCGCTACCAGACGGAACCTGGAGACAGACACGGGGCGTGGAGCCCCCAGCTTCCCCGGCGGTGGGTGTAGACATCCTGGTGTGCAGGGCGAAGCAGCCTTCCGACGGTGGTACCGCCTCTGTTCTTCCAAGCAGCTGTTTCCACGTGGCCCCTGGAGTCCACAGCACAGGCTGTGACAGAGACAGGGGACAGCAGGTGTCCGTCCTGGGGAAGCCCTTAGGGACACAGGCAGCTTCTCCTTGCCAGGATTGTTAACTTTTCATCTCATTGACGCACAGAGAGTCAACAACACCTTCAAAGCACGTGGATCAACCCAGAATGTTCCAAGTACCGTCCTCTACAAAGTATGTTGAAACTTGAAGATGTGCCTGG
>NW_021868663.1:0-832 GCF_006229205.1 Suricata suricatta | reverse complement strand
TTTCAGAGCTCTTTTTATCAGGACTATGGTAGCAAAGGAGTCAATGATTTATTCCACAAGCGTTTGGGAAGTTTTTGGAGTTCTGCTTTACTGTTTTCCTCCTAGGATTGGTCTTGGCTATTTATCCTACTGCTTTGTGTGTGTGAGAAAGTACCTACATGTGTGTAGTGGCCAGATGAAAACACATTGTCCACTCTGCTTCTGCCTTGCGTTGGAAACCAATAGACTGAAGAAGGAAGTGCTCTGGCCAGGAAGCCAGTGACTGTCTCGATGGCCTCGGCCAGGCCATTCTGCTGCTTTGGGCTTCAATTTTCTTATCCGTGAAACAAACATATTAGATGAAAAATTTAAACCTTATTCCTGTTTCCTATCCTAGATATAAGATTTAACACGGTTGACCATTTACTGGATAAAAATAGTATATTTAATAGTAGCACAAAGAAAACAAAGGCATCTTTTACTTCCATTTTGGGTGTAATGGAGAAAAATATGCTATTAAAAATAGCAATGCTACTTTACACAATCAGTCACTAGAAAAATATATTTGTGTTTTGACCCATGGTTGGCCCTCAATGAACGATTGAATGAATGAATGATTTTAAAGTCTCTTCACTCTTTTTACTGAATGTTAGAGATCATACGTTTTATTACGTTTTTTTAATTTTTATTTTTCCTGGAACTCCCCCCCACAAAAGGATTGAAAATTCTTTGCACATACCATATTTCTAAGTCTAGCTATAGAAACTGGACCAGGAGAGATTTTGTAAATCACCTGCCTGGAGACCCAAGCATCTGAAAAGAATAATCGGGAAATCAGTTACATGTTTCTTCC
>NW_021868662.1:0-832 GCF_006229205.1 Suricata suricatta | reverse complement strand
GGACCCACAAACTTATGGCCAATAATTTTTGACAGAGCAGGAAAGAATATCCAATGGAATAAAGACAGTCTCTTCAGCAAGTGGTACTGAAGAAACTGGACAGTGACATGCGGAAAAATGAGCCTGGGCCACTTTCTTACATCATGCACAAAAATAAACTCAAAATGGATTAAAGACCTAAATGTAAGACAGCAAGCTATCAAAATCCTTGAGGAGAAAGCAGGCAAGAACCTCTCTGACCTTGGCTGCTGTAACTTCTTACTCAACACATCTCCAGAGGCAAGGGAAACCAAAGCAAACATGAACTATTGGGACTTCATCAAAATAAAAAGCTTCTGCACAGCAAAGGAAAGAATCAGCAAAACTGAAAGGCAACCAACAAAATGGGAGAATATATTTGCAAATAACATATTACATAAAAGGTTAGTATCCACAATCTATAAAGAATTTATCAAACTCAATAGCCAAAAAACAAATAATCCAGGGAAGAAATGGGCAAAAGACATGAATAGACACTTCTCCAAAAAGACATCCAGATGGCCAGCCGACACATGAAAAGTTGCTCAACATCACTCATCATCAGTAAAATACAAGTCAAAACCACAATGAGATACCACCACACACCTGTCAGAATGGCTAACATTGACAACTTAGGCAACAGCAGATGTTGGTGAGGATGCGGAGAAAGAGGATCTCTTTTGCACTGCTGGTGGGAATGCAAACCAGTGCAGCCACTCTGGAAAGCAATATAGAGATTCCTCAAAAAATTAAAAATAGAACAGCCATATGACCCAGTAATTACACTACCAGGTATTTGTCCAAGGAATACAGG
>NW_021868661.1:0-832 GCF_006229205.1 Suricata suricatta | reverse complement strand
ATGTGAGGCTGAGAGCATCCAATGTCCTCTAATCCATCATTACTCCAGCCTAACTAGCTTCCCCACAAATGGTGGGATCTACCAATTGAGCTCTATGTTCTTGGATGTTGGATAACAATCGTGGTTTCATATAAAACAAACAAACAAAATTAGAACTCTTTGCCCTTTGGCATTTTGCAATTCTAAAAATATCTTTCCGTATAAAATATGGGAAAGATTGTTTATGCTATTGCTTTTTATTTTTATTTATTTTTAAAACTTAGTTTAATTTTTTAACATTTATTCATTTTTGAGAGAAGAGAAAGACAGTAGGGGCAGAGAAGGAGGGAGACACAGAATCCGAAGCAGACTCCAGGATCTGAGCTAGCTGTCAGCACCGAGCCCGACATGGGGCTCGAACTCATGAACCATGAGACCATGACCTGAGCTAAAGTCAGGGGCTCAACCAACTAAGCTACACAGGCACCTTTATGCTATAGCTTTTAAAAATGGAGTCTTCTAGGGGTGCCTGGGTGTCTCAGTTGGTTAAGCATCGGACTTCAGCTCAGGCCATGATCTCATGGTCCGTGAGTTGGAGCCCCGCATCAGGTTCTGTGCTGACAGCTCAGAGCCTGGAGCCTGCTTGGAACTCTGTGTTTCTCTCTCTCTGCTCCTTTCCTGCTCACACTCCGTCTCTCTCTCTCAAAAATAAATACACATTTGAAAAAATGGAGGCTTCTAGACCTCTATAGGAGTTGCAAACTGATGTCTCCCATGCTGAATCAGTACTGATGAGGGATTTTATTTGAACAACCACTTAATTTCATGTAAAACTTCAGATTTCAGCTTCATA
>NW_021868660.1:0-1683 GCF_006229205.1 Suricata suricatta | reverse complement strand
AAAAGCAAAGTAACTTTTTAAAAAATAATAGTGCTCTGCTCCTTACTATTCAGCTGTTACATCAAAGAATAATGAGCCTGCTACAGGAAAACACATCCTCAGATGATAGACCTTATGAAATAAACTAACAGTGGCCTCAGAAGTAAGAGAAGGGATGAAAAGAATATCGGGGAGTGCAGAGAGAGGCTGCGGGCCGCGCCCCATCCCGGGAGGCCGCAGCGGTCCTGGCCACCGGACTTCCTCCTCTCCAGCCACCGCTGTGCGGAAGGAGGCAGACCACAGCCCGCTCTCAGGAGCTCACAGGGAAGGCCCAGCGTCGATGTTTGATGTTCTCATTCATGGACGTGGAGACCGAAGCTCCAAAAGGTAAAGTCAGGGGCCCGCCCTCGAGCAGCCACCAGCCCAGGGCAGCCTCCTGTCACACAGCGTCTCCGCCACACCTCCCCGTGTCCTGCCAGCTCTGTTCTGATTGCTGGTCTGCTGCTGTAGGCCCTGGTCCTCTGCCAAGGAAGCCAGTGGAGCCCTCTCACCCTTCGGACGTGTGGGTGGTCAGCTGGCAACCGAAGGCTTCCTGCTTGGGGCAGGCTCGGCTGCATACCCACCTCTCAGGCCTCGGGTGCGACAGGGCTGCGCTACCCACCTGCTATGGCTGACAAGGTGTGCTCTCATCCCAAGAAGAAATGTGGCAACCCTAACCCCTAGGACCTCAGAACGTGACCCTTGCAGACGGGACCGTTGTCAGGAAGTCACAGGGCGGGCCCCAAGCCAGGAGGACTCTGTCCTTATATAAAGGGGACATTTGGAAAGGGACATGCACAGACGGAGGGCCGTGTGAAGGCACGGGAGAAGACTGCCACCTCCACGCCAAGGACATGGGCCTCGAGCCGGTCCTTCCCACACGGCCCCCAGAAGGGACCGAGCCTCCCAACCCGTGGATCTCACGCTTCTGGCTCCCAGAACCGGGAGACGGTCTGTTTCTGTCGCTCGGGCGGCCGCAGTGGACACCCCAGGAGCCTCAGATCAGCCACTTAGACGATTCAGTGGCAGTGAACGTTTTCTCAGCCACTAGTGCAGACAAAACCTCAGTGCTGTGTTGGCACCACGCATACTTTGCAGTAACATTTATTTTCTATCAGTGTAATACATGCAAAGTGTAGGCACTCAGAAGACTCCCAAATACAAAAGGAAAACTTCATCACCAGTCATCCTACCACCCACATCCAGCCCCACAGTAGCCAGCTGTGCACCAGCTGCGTTTCCTTCTTTATTAGGGCCACACTTTGTACAGAATCTTGTCTACTGGCTTGTTCACATCAACAGGCGACAGGGTGTGTCTCGTGTGGCCAGATGTTCACAACACAGTCCAGAAGCACACTCTCTCACGTCACCACCCTGTGGCAGCTACAAAAGATGGCAAGGCAGGCACGTCCACAGTGGCAGAGTCGCTGGGTGTACCCGGCCAATACTTCCTCACTTCCGGCTGTGCGGGCTGAGGATGCTTCCCAAGTGCTGGTCCCATCCCGCAAACCAACCCACAGGCCCGCCCCCACCCACCGCCACCAGGACACCGCGGGCTTCATTTCTTGCCAGTTTGACATCACTTTCCGTCGAGTCTGAATGTGTGTTTTCATTACTAGTGGGGGAGAAAGGCTTTCTTGTTGTGCTTCCTTTATTGCTCTCCTG
>NW_021868659.1:0-2000 GCF_006229205.1 Suricata suricatta | reverse complement strand
TGCTCTCCTACCCCAACTGCCTGGCCTTGCCTCCTTCAAATAAACAGCATGATGTTACTAGATGTCAATAAGGAATAGAAGACACAATGATTTTAACTTTTTACTGAACCCAGGGAGGTTTATGTTCCAAAGGATCCATTGTCCCGTTTTGAAGAAGTCCTTGCTTGCCTGTAGTGACAGCATGGCTCTTATCATCTATATCTCCACATGATCAGGCCTGGGTTCAAAATATCCACAATCATACAACTGGCACTAGCCAGTAAATTTGTCACATGTTATTGGGATTTACCTCTGCTTCTTCCCTCTATCCATGTGCTTTAAGAGTGAGAGAATGGTCTTCTCCAGTCCATCAAGGTGCCCAGATTACAGTAGGATGTTACTTCTGGAAGATCACCAAAATAGCTCATCCTCAGCTGAGAACTTGATTTTAAATGATTTAGTTCTTCTCAGTGATGCAGAGAAAATGATCTGAATGAAGAAAGTATATATTCTGATAAGAAACATGTAAAATGCACCTAGAATAGAAGAATTAAGTTGATCTAGACATTTAAAATTTGAAGCACAATTTATTATTATTATCATCATTATTATTATTATTATTAATTATTCACATTAATCTGTCAAAATTTTGTCCTCTTTTTTGTTAAATAGTTTACTGTCAAATTGGTTTCCATATAACACCCAGTGCTCTTCCCCACAAGTGCCCTCCTCCATTACCACCACCTCTTTCCCCCTCCCCCTCTCCCTTCAACCCTCGGTTCCTTTTCAGTATTCAATAGTCTGTTTTGCAACCCTCTCTCTCCCTAACTCTCTTTCCCTCTTCCCCTCCCCATGGTCTTCCATTCGGTTTCTCCTGTTTTCCTGTTAGACCTATGAGTGCAAACATACGGTTTCTGTCCTTCTCTACCTGACTTATTTCACTTAGCATGACACTCTCGAGGTCCATCCACTTTGCTGCAAATGGCCAGATTTCATTCTTTCTCATTGCCATGTAATACTCCATTGTATATATATACCATATCTTCTTGATCCATTCATCAGGTGATGGACATTTGCGATCAGGCCTGATTAGTACTTGGATGGGATCTAGACATTTTAATATGAATTTCCATATGTTGTATTACTTTCCTAGTCTTGCAGAACAAAGCACCACTAACTAGGTCCTCAGGTCAGCAGGAACTTATCGTCTCATTGGTCAGGAGGATAAAAGTCCAAGATGAAGATATTGGCAGGGCCTACAAACCTGTCAGGGAGAATATGCATCTTTGGACCTTTCTAGTTTCTGGTGGCTTGTTTGCTGGCAGTTTGGGGGTTCCTTGAGTTACAGCTGCAGAACTTCAACTATTGCCTCTGTAGGCACATGACATTCTCCCTCACCTGTCTCTTTGTTTTTCTTATATAATACCAGTCATATTGGGTTAGAGCACACCTGATAGAGTGTAACCTCATCTGAACTTGAATATATTTGCAGAAACCTTGTTGTCACATAAAGTCCCATTAACCTGAACTGGGGTTTAGGTGGGGGAGGTTTGCAGGGGGACACAATTCAACCCAATAGCAATAGTAAAATGCAAATATGCCTGTCAAATTATAACAGTTCTTTATTATAAATAAATACCTGCGTGCAGTGGTAATACCAAGATGCAGGTATGAGTTCTATCCTATCTCAAGTTCCTGTGTTCTCTTACTCCTAAGGCAAAAGACTACAGTAATAGGAAAACTGATTTTTCTTCTCTGGCATGAATATCCAATGAATGTTTTTCTCCTGAACACCCATTTGTTACACTTACAGATCTGAAATATAAACATAGATTGCATGCTTGTGAGATCTGGCACCGAGCATTCGGTTTGAGCTGGAGGAGAAAATACTTACAGTCTTTCACTGTCTAGTGAAGTGGTAATTAGCTACTCTTGAGTTCAGATTTCTCTTCCATCTAGAACTTACTCTAATGAAAGGAAAGAGCAGCCTCACCCATAGACACCAGTTCCGCAGACAGCAC
>NW_021868658.1:0-832 GCF_006229205.1 Suricata suricatta | reverse complement strand
CCCCTCCCCACCTTATGTCACCTCTTACCCTCCCTGCTAAGTTCTAGAAAATGACTCTAAGATGTATCTCATTTGGATTGTTTATGGGATGGATTTTCATCCAGGCCATTCATAATGTGTCAGGAATGGTCATTTTCCCTATGTTCTGGATTAGATCATCCGGGCAATAAGCAGTTTATCAAATAAAATATTAAAATGAGAAAGCGGGTACAACAATTGTTCAAAGTAACCAGTGGGAGAAAATGGGAGTCAGTGGACTATTTTACCCCAGCCATAAGATTAAAGGCAACTGTGTGATAACTCATATCACATGTCATACATTAGTTATAACAAAATTTCTTAGTTTCCTCTATCAACACATTGAATTAAAATTTCACTTCTACTCAGTCATTTTATATTTCTATAATCAACAGAAAGGAATCAATGGGTCTGTCAAGCTCCCGTGAATGAATCTAGTAAGTCAAAAAGAGTGCTTTGAAGTAGATTCATCATCTTTTCCCCTTGTTGGCCTGGATTAAAGGTCAATTTTCCTTTATGAAGTCCTTTATTGATTAAAACTCAATCGTCCCATTATGACGCACTGCTCTCTTTTACAGTGAGAAGGGGGTGATGAGGAGAAATGCACTAACACACAACAAGGACCAGAATGTATCATAAAATATTAGCTAATGCTTTCCTTTCTCTTGTAATAGACGTTTGGAATGGTTTCTCATTTATTTAAGAAATGGCCTGCATTCGTTTCTAGGCCCTGTGACTCAATGTTCTGTAATTTACACAGACCCAGTTCAAAGCTAAGGTGCTTACTGCTGCTAAAGCCATTAATTTTTTTTTT
>NW_021868657.1:0-832 GCF_006229205.1 Suricata suricatta | reverse complement strand
CCCAAAGAACTAATTCACTAAAACTTCCCAGATATTAAGTTCCTGAATTTCCCAATTGTATTCAGTACCATGGATGAAAATTGATTCACCAAGACACATCAATGTGCAATTTCATCACACTGGGAATAAAGAGAAGATATTGTTTCGCAGAAGAAAAAAGGGATTTATATGAAGGATCAGGAATCAGAATGGCATTGGACTTTTTAACAACAATATGAAAGAAGACAAGTGGTAAATGTTTCAAAATCCTAAAAAAAAAATATTTCCAAAGTAGAATTCTATACCTAGCAAAACTAGTCACCAAATGTGAGGGTGTGATAAATATGTTTTCAGATATGCAGGGTCTTAAAGGAGGCTGCTGGAGGTATTTTTTTCACTAAAAAAGGAGTAGAATCTTTACAAAGAGGAAGATTCAGGGTCTGGGAAACAGGAGTTTCATCACAAAAGAAAGGTGAAGTTACATCTAATACAACAACTGCATTGTAGACGTGGAAGGTAACAAATCAGAAGGTTCTGGAAGGTTTTCTCCAAAAAGATGAAATTATTATGTGAACACATTGAGAAGAGGGCAGAGTTTAGGAATGTTACTAAAACAGACCAAATAAAAAAACAAAGTCATTGTCAACTTTAGCAAGAGCATAAGTTGTTCAGGGAGGAAAAGATAAAGTATTAAGGGCTCAGCTAGTCACAGCTGGGAATTATAATAATGTAAAAACTTTAATATAAATCTGTAAAATTTCTTTTTTTAATATAGTTGACATACAATATTACATTAGTTTTAGGTGTGCAACATAGTGATTCAACATCTCTATGCATTATGCTATGTTCACCA
>NW_021868656.1:0-832 GCF_006229205.1 Suricata suricatta | reverse complement strand
GAAGCATTAGCTGGATCTATCCCCGACGAGGTCAGAGAGGAGAATGTAATAGCAGTTGTGCCCTTGGAAATAAAGGTTGAGGAATATGCCCTCACTTCTGGCATGTAGCTAGCCCAGTGTTGACTGAAATCCTAGGCTAGACTTCATTTAATGCATCGTCTTGTAGGGGCTCAAGATCAATAAGACAAAATCCACACGCAAGATTCAACAGTCAACAGCAGTTTGACAGAATCTAGTGAGTAGGGGCTGGGTTGTATAGGACAGAACGTGTTTGTGGATGTGTCTGTCTGTCTCCACCCCTGAGTTCAGGGAAGGAGAAAAGACAGACGAGTAGGCCAAAGGCCATGAGAAGTCTCTGTGGGAAGAGGTAGGTGCTCAGGGGTGCCTGGAAAACTGGGGGCCGGTGGGGAGAATGGAATGTTGGTCAGTGTCAGAGAGTGTGTGTGTGTGTGTGTGTGTGTGTGTGTGTATGTGTGTGTGTGTGTGTGTGTGTATGTGTGTGCGCGCGCGTGCAGGCACTCAGATGTCAGAAGTCAAGAAGGTGAGAAAAGGATACAAATGTTCATAAAATATATAAGCCCTGCTTCGCTATGGAATTGATGCTATCTGTGGTGAAAAATGGGTGCACCCTTTGTTAGAATGAATCCTTGAAACGACTCAAGTGTGTTTCTAACATTCAACAAAAAGCAGTCTCATTTGGAGAATAAATTTACAAATTCCTGTCGGGGGCTATTAGAGGGATCTGTCTCCAGTTAGCATCGGATTTTGATGGATAGAGTTTGGAAAGAGATGAGCTTCCATTTATTTAGCTTGTAGTTAGAATAAAAGCCCA
>NW_021868655.1:0-832 GCF_006229205.1 Suricata suricatta | reverse complement strand
AAAAAAAAGAAAGTTAAAGACATAAAAATATGGGGAAATCGTAAAATAAATAAGATATAATCAAAGTAAATTATTTGATTCCAACAATTTACATAGTCAAAAAGTACAATTACTATCATGTCTAATTTTATATGTCAATTTGGCTGGGCTAGGCAATTCCCAAATCATCTTCAAGTATGTTTCCATAAGATATTATCATTTGAATCAGTAGCCTGAGTAAAGGTAGCCCTCACTCGTGTAAGTAGGAATCATCCAATCTACTCAGAGCCTGAATAGAGCAAAAAGGTAGAGGAAAGAGTGGATTTGGTCTCTGAGCTAGCACATCTGTCTTCTCCTGTCCTCAGGCACCACAACTACTGGCTCTTAGGCCTGCAGACTTGATTGAGATTTACACCATCAACTTCCCTCATTCCTGAACCTTCAGATTTAAACTGAATTTTACCACTGGCTTTTCTAGCTTGCCAGCTTGCAAACAGATCTTGCAATTTCTCAGCTTCTATAACCTCTTGAACCAATTCTTATAATCTATCTATCTATCCATCAATATGTCATTTTTTTCTGTTTTTCTGAAGAACACTGGCTAATACAAAGACTCAGGCTATTGATTCAACCTACAATTAATGGGGAATAGAAAGTGGAAAGTAAAGAAAATAAATATGCCAAGTCATGAATTAGTATAACAGAAAACAAGTGTGTATCTAAAATTGATACATAAAAATTAACAATGTAGTCATATTATCTATGCTTATAGAGTTAATCCATAACAGCTTTTAAAAACAAGGCAGGAAGAAATAATAGGAAATAAGATTCAGGATACAGGGTTATAGAACGT
>NW_021868654.1:0-832 GCF_006229205.1 Suricata suricatta | reverse complement strand
CACACACACACACACACACACACAGAGCAAATGTATAGAGTTGTCCATATTTATAGACAACTGTACACACATCATCTAAACACACATGCACATATTACACAATTGTTTCTAAACCATTTGAGAGTAGATTGCACACATCATGCCTCTTAATAGTTCTGTGTATATTTCTTAAGAATAAGAAGATTCTCTATAGACAAATAATGAATTATTTCTATATGCCTGAACTGAATGTAATGTTATATATCAATTATACAATTATAAATATAGATTCTCTTATATAGTCACGGTTTAATTATCAAATTCAGGAAATTTAACACTGATAATATATTTTTATTCAATCTACAGTCCACATTCCAGTTTTATCAGTTGTCCCAATAAGGTCCTTTATAGAATTTTCTCCCTCTAATACAGAATCCAGTCCAAAATTACATATTGCATTTAGTTGTTATGTCTCATAGTCTGCTATAATTTAGAACATTTCTTACCCTTCTTTGTCATGACATTGAGAGTTTTGAGGGATACAGGTAAACCTCACTCTTTTACACTGCCATAATTACACACTGCTTAGTTCTCACCCATAAGTCATAAGTTACCGATTTTAGCAAGAGATGAATTTAATCAGAAAGGCATTGGAGAACCCCTAGAATTTCAAATAATCTCAATAAAAATATTCTACTTTGCATATATCTATCAAACAATATTGTTTACAGAAAAAAAGATAAATGATACTTTACTGAGCAATTATAATATAACGGACACTGTCCTTATTACATGTAATGTAATGTAATCTATCTAACACACAGTTAAGTACTTTTTTGAATTCTCCTAACTC
>NW_021868653.1:0-832 GCF_006229205.1 Suricata suricatta | reverse complement strand
GGGCAGGAGGGAGGGACAGACCTTACAGGCTCGTGTGGAGACTTGTAGGAAGGGCGGGAATCATCATCTTGTGGCTTCACGAGTCTATGCAGGCGTCTAAACACACTCCATCATAAACTGGCAGTATGTGCAGTTTACTGTACCTTAGTTACACCTAAATAAAACTATAAAAATATAATTTTTAATGATACTTTTTTTTTACATCAAAGGGACACAATCAACAGCATGAAAAGGCAATCTATGGAATTGGAAAAAAAATTTGCGAATCCTGTATCTGATAAGGGAGTTAATATCCAGAATATATAAAAACTTAAACTGCAGGGGCCCCTGGGTGGCCCAGTCGGTTAAGTGTCTGACTTCCGGTGAAGTTATGATCTCACAGCTCATGAGTTTGAAACCCGCATCCGTCTCTGTGCTGACAGCTCAGAGCCTAGAGCCTGCTTTGGATTCTGCTTCCTCTCTCTCTGCCCTCCCCCAACTCACACACTCTCTCTCTCTCTTTCAAAAACAAACAAAACAAACAAACAAAAAACCTTCAACAGTAAACGTCAAAAAACCTAACAACCAAATTAAAAACTGGGCAAAGGACTTGAATAGAGATTTCTTCAAAAAAGATTTAAAAAAAATTGCCAACAAACATCTGAAAGGAGGCTCAACATCACGAATGATCGGGAAATTGCGTGAACCCACCCAACAATGAGACGCCACCTCACACTATTATTATCAGAAAGCTTTAGTTATTTTTTTAATGTTTGTTTATTTCTGAGACACAGCATGAGCAGGGAAGGGGCAGAGAGAGAGAGAGAGAGAGAGAGAGAGAGAGAGAGAGAGA
>NW_021868652.1:0-832 GCF_006229205.1 Suricata suricatta | reverse complement strand
TATCTCATTTTACCTTCTGAACAACACTCTGATATGGATAGATAATATTGTCCCCATTTTATAAAAGAGGAGAAAGAGAGGCTCGGAAATGGTAAATGATTTGTCCAAAATCACATTCAATACTGCCTCTCTTCTGCCCTGCCAGCTCCCTCCATGAAATGCGGGTACAGATGGGACTAACAGAGCTGACCCTTTCACATCTGGGCTTTCCCACTCCCAGTCCTTCAAGGTCAGGCATTTCAAGATTTTGAGAC
This sequence comes from Suricata suricatta, assembly GCF_006229205.1. Taxonomy (NCBI): domain Eukaryota; kingdom Metazoa; phylum Chordata; class Mammalia; order Carnivora; family Herpestidae; genus Suricata; species Suricata suricatta. Next base: position 578 of record NW_021868652.1, on the reverse strand, counting down.
ATGGCACAGGCCTTAAGAAATAAGCAAGGTTATGTTTCATTACTGGAAATTAATTTCTCTTCACATTCCTTTTGCAATCCATAAGGTGTAAGTAACATAAAGATGATTACTGCAATAAGCAACCTGAAAGGCCGATGAGTGGTGAATAAGACCCTGGATGGCAACCAACAGTCATTTCCATTCTATGTACCTTGGGTTTTTTCACAAATGAAACAGACGTTTCCTTTTGCCTTGTCTATTTCCTTATGTAACTGACCTTAAGCGATTATATAACACTCAAGACTGTGATTCAGTACACTGTTATTTCCTACTTAGTATTATCAGAAGCCATCAAAGAAAACACTGTCGGTGCACTCTTTTGATATTCTATTTATAAATCTTATAAATCTTTCATTTTCCTGTGAAAAGGAATCAAAAATAAAATTGTCACACCTAAGATTATAAAATGGTAATTATTGATTTTTATGAAAAACATTCATCTCCAGAATGCCTTCTGTGATGGAAAACTAAGCAAAAAAAAAAAAAAAAAAAAAAAAAAAAAAAAAAAAAAAAAAAAAAAAAAAAAAAAAAAAAAAAAA
>NW_021868651.1:0-832 GCF_006229205.1 Suricata suricatta | reverse complement strand
GCATTTGCTGGCTCTTTTGTTCTTGGAGGAGTTCTAAAGAACCCTGCCTCTCCAGTACACATTCTGAGATTAGTAAATAAATCTTCATGTATATCTTCCGTGCTTTTCAAACTACTACACATATGCTGTATTTTAGCAGAGTTGTTTTTTATGCTGGATCTTTAAGGACAAGGGGTCAGTTTCTTATTAGGCTATTAGGCTCCTCGTGTCTGGGGTGCTTGGTGAGTCTGTTCCTCTCCCTTCTTCATGCTTGTGATAGCCCTCTTGTTTGTGGTTAGTCTTGCCAAGAGTTTAGTTCCCAGCCACATCTCTGCCCCTCCTACCCTTCTCAAAGTGGCCTCCTGTCTATGACTGGCTAGGGAAAGTCTGTTTTGCCAGTCTTCAGGTGGTTTTCTGATGAAGCTATTTTCTTGGTGTTTCCATGGGATGAATTGAGCTTAGGACCCTCCTACTCCATAATCTCTTTGCAAGTCTCTACTGACTTAGATTTTAATCAAATTTGGCATGATCCTAAAGCTTTGTTTTCCACATGATACTATAAGTAATGTTCTAGCAAAAAAATTAATGTTCCAGGAAGGTTCTACATATAAATGTATTTTTGTATATTTTTCAGGTCAAATTTTTGACAATCCATTTGTAAATTTGTGAGTTTAAGATACTCTATAACTAAAGAACATAACCTCCAAAAACCATTACTTGAGCTGTTGATTCAATGGTATGAAACTGTATACATCTCTGCAGAGAAACAAAGGTTATTTTTTAATGAGAACGGCCTGAGTTATTTCTGATGCATAAGAATAGGATGATAAATATAGAGGCTGAAAAAAGTCTA
>NW_021868650.1:0-832 GCF_006229205.1 Suricata suricatta | reverse complement strand
CAGGGGGGCCGGGGGATGGAAAGTAGGTTAAGTCCTTCACATTCATATTCTGAAACATTGACATCATTTTCTAGGTTTGGGTTTTTACAGCTAGCGCATGAGACATTTTACCTCCTCTGTCAAAGCATCATTTTCAAAATATTAGAAATGTGTCCTCATACTGTCAAGTATATATTAAGCACATCTATTCAGCTCATCAGTGAGGGAGCCAAGAGGATGGCGAAGCTGGTTCTCAGCAGTAGAGACACAGAGATGGAGAGGCAGGGGGACAGCACTGTAATAAACAGTGTCTTCGTCCAGTTGGGTTACTGTAACACAATCCCATCGACTGAGTAGCTTATAAGCAACAAAAATTCATTTCTTACAGTTCTGGAGGCTGGGAAGTCCAAGATCGAGGTGCTGGCCGATGGGGTGCCTGGCGAGGACCCACTTCCCGGATGTTAGATGCTCGTCTTCTCACTGTGTCTTCACATGGGAAAAGGGCAGGGGGTCTCCCTGGGGTCTCTTTTATTAAAAAAAAAAACAAACGAGTCCCACCATTCATCTCCCTAGTCATTTCCCACAGACTCCACCCCTTAAAACCATCACCTTGGGAATTAGGATTTCAACATGAATCCGAGGGGGACGCAAACATTCAGTTCACTACACTAAGTTACATGAGCTCTTTGTGTGCCATCTTTCATTTATGCATGTGAGAGGGTTTTCTCTCTCTTTTTTTAATATTTTTACATTGTAATACTTGTTTTCCTTGTTGGTGGTGTTTGCTTATTTAATACATTCCGTCAAGGACAGAAATTACATGCTGGTTTTTTGTTTGTTTGTTTGTTTGTTT
>NW_021868649.1:0-832 GCF_006229205.1 Suricata suricatta | reverse complement strand
AAATCCTTCCACTAGTGTCTCATTATATTTAAATAGAAACTAAATCTTTTATCATGGTCCACAGACCCAATGGGATCTGACTCTAGTCTTTCTGCGCACTATTTTGCCTCTACTAGAAATGCTCTGTTCTAGGATGAGACAAACTATATCTCACCTCAGGGCCTTTGCACCTGCTACTCCCTATGCCAGACACCACAGTGATCAGCCAGCTGCCTGTATGGCCTGCCCCCTCTCATTTTCAGATCTCTGCTTGGATATCATCTCTACGAAGAGCTCTTTTCTGACCCCTGACTATCTCTTTCAAATCATCATTTTCCTTTATAACATTGAATAATGTCACTGTTTTATTCTTTATTGTGTTTAGTATCTCTGCCACCTCCAGAGCTCTCCAAGGGCAGGGTCTCTGACTTGTCCATTGCTGTAGCTTCAGTTTTTAAGAGACGTAAGAGGTGCTCAATATATATTTTTAATTAATTAATTAATTGATGAGACAAGTTTCCATATTCCATTTCTGGTTCCCTTTCTGGAGCAATAAAGCAGGCCCCACGCTTCCTCTGTCTCCATGTCTAGCTGTTTAACATCTTAAGGTGATGTATCTTGCAGTTGCTAAAGGTAGAGGAAGATAGTCCTTTGAGGGCACAGAACCAAACAGCATCACTGGGTAGTCTGGCAGAGTAACCCCCACATTTATTGCTGAGGAAAAACCAGGTGAGATGGGGCATGTGCCACAAAATGAAGTGAGAGTTGATAGGAGGGGATGTGACCAAATTATTTGAGAATTTCCAATATATTCACAAATATGTTGTTCACACTGGGGAATACAGCCATATCC
>NW_021868648.1:0-1684 GCF_006229205.1 Suricata suricatta | reverse complement strand
CCTCCCCTATATCTTTTAGAGCTATTCCTACCACCTTGGTGTCTGCTTCATGGAGAATCCAAACTAACAATGAAGACGAGTCCTTCTTTGTGGCTGTTAAAATATAAAGCAACAGAACTTTACTTGGGATAAGTTTAAAATCTGCTGGTTATCCACTTCTTCAACACATTTTTGAGAACTGCTGTGCACACATGTAGTTGTCTTAAAACTACTATGATGTAGTAATTTTAAGATGGAATTAAAGCATTTCTATTTCTGGTTCATATATACACAGTTTGCTTTGGAATTCAGAGAAAACATCTCCTATTTTTCTATTATTTGGGCTATAATTGTAAATTATCAGAATGTTACTTTATCTTTTGTGAAATGGAAAAACTTTCATTTTACACTACGAGGCTTCATTGATTAGTCAGGTGTGCCGGATAATAATAGGCCATAAAAACATAAAGAGAATCAAGTACCTAACTGTGCAATTGAAGAGAAAAATTGTAACAATGTCAAAGTAGAAGATTATATTTCTGGAATCCTTAGATTCTCTAAATAATTGGAATGTGAATAAAAACACAAATCACATACCAAACTATTATCAAGGGTTTAGATTTATTAATAAAATAAAGCTTGCCTTCCCTTTATGCAATATATGTGTCCTAGAAAGTTTTACACAAATTGAATTTGTCTAATCAAATCATGTACTAATGCTTTTTATTAAGGGGAAATTATAAATCCCTTACTAAAGAATTGTCCAGAGTTTTATACTGGCTCTGGTTAAATCAAGGTGAATTCTCAAGATGGAATGTTTCAATATACTACACATGACAAATAATTGGAAAGGAAATATCTAATAATTAAATTTAAAAGCTATATCTTAGAGTCTGAACTCCTACAAATTGAAGGGGGAAATGTCCCTCCTTCAACTCGATTTCAGTAAATTTGCAAAATAATCAGTTCTTTTAAATGAATACTTCACTCATTAAGTTATCTTGGCTCCATTTCAAGTGACCTTTCCTTTCAAGTATCCAGGAAACCAATAAAAACAAATTTTCTTTTCATAATATACATTAATAGTCCCCTTTCCCAAGAATATTTTTATTGCAAATATATATACTCATACATGCAAAAATCAAAATACTGTTACCTTACATACCATTAATATGATGCTTTCACTTATAAAAATCCTAAATTAGAGCTCATTTGAAAGAGATCCCTCCTGGAAGTAAAAGATGATGAAGGGAGGTAATAGCTATTCTCTATAAAAGAAACATGATCTGCTAGGTATTAGCTGCAACTTCTAAATGTCAGAATTTGTTATTGGGTAAAATCACCCCCAACATTTTCACCCCCAAAAGAAATTAATAAGTTAAACTATCAAATTCTGTTGAATAACTTATTTTCTATGGAATGCATTCTTATTTTCATAACAGAAATTGAACATACTACTGTGACAATTTGATATATTCCATACATTAACATACTTATATGTTGTTTTTCATGAATATTTTCACATCTGGATAAAGATAGAAGAAAACTTTGTACCCACTCAGAATCTAGAAACACCCAACAATGTCCAGATAGTAGTTTTGAAATTTAAGTTTTATAGAGGATTCCCTAAATGGCTTTTTTAAAATTATTTTGTAAGCAGATTACTTCAAAGGGGTTGCTAGTTCTCCAGAGTTCACTTAAGTAT